>NW_022589710.1:5264080-5298873 GCF_004348235.1 Phoca vitulina
AGAAAGAAAGAAAGAAAGAAAGAAAGAAAGAAAGAAAGAAAGAAAGAGAAAGAAAAAGAAAGAAAGAAAGAAAGAAAGAAAGAAAGAAAGAAAGAAAGAAAGAAAGAAAGACAGACAGACAAACCTATTACAGTAATCCAAACAACAAATGTTGCTGATTTACACAAAGGTAACAGTAGTGAACATTGTGAGATGTGGTCACACTCTGGTATCTTTAAAGAGTTTGCTGATGGATGGCTATGCAGTAACAGAGAAAGACTCAAAGGATAACTCTAAGACTTATGCCCACACATTAAGAATGGAGTTTTCATTTACTATAATGGAAGAATCTGCAAGAGGGGTAAACTTGGCGGGGGGGGGGGGTATTTATGACTGTCAGCACGTCAGTTTGGAGTCTATGAAGTTTTTTTAGAGAGGGAGGGAGGGTAGGAGCAGAGGGAGAGGGAGAGAAAGAATCCCAGGTGGGCTCCACACCCAGCATGGAGCCCAATGCAGGGCTGGATCTCACAATCCTGGGATTATGACCTGAGCTGAAATCAAGAGTTGGACGCTTAACCAAATGAGCCATCCAGGCACCCAGGGGCCTATAAAGTTTTAATACTTATTTTACTTCTAGAGATATCAAGTCAACAGTTAAATATGTAAGTTTGGAATTTAGGGAAGAGGTCAAAATGTAGATAAAAATATAGCATGCATCAGAATATGGGTGGTATTTAAAACCATTGAATGAGATTATAAAAAAAAAGTAGGAATACATCAAAAGAAGAGATTCAAAAATTGATGTATGGGTCATACCAATGTTTAGAAGTCATAAAGATTAGTAAGAAAAATCAGTGGAGACTGATAAGGAGCATCCAAAGGGGGAGTTCCTAATCTTGGCAAGTCTACCGGAATCCAAGTGATTTCAAGGAGAGAAGGATTAACTTTATCAAACATTCTGTTAGATTAAGCAAGATAAGGCCTGAAAAACTATTCCATTTAGCAATGCAAAAGTTCCTGGTGACCTCAATAAGTATAATTGTGAGGCAAGGGGTGCCTGGGTAGCTCAGTCAGTTAAATGTCCAACTGTTGATTTTGGCTCAGGTCATGATCTCAGGGTCATGAGATTGAGCCCTGTGTCAGGCTCCACCCTGGGTATGGAGCCCACTTGGGATTTTCTCTCTCCCTCTCCCTCTGACCCTACCCCACCTCATTCTCTCTCTCTCTCACGTTTTCCCCCCCCCCCTCAAAAAAAAAAAAAAAAAAAAAAAAAGAACAGTTGTGAGGCAAAAGCCTGACTGGACTTGTTTAGGAAGTAAATGGGAGGTGAATTGGAAACATAATTTATGGGAATTTTTTTTTTTTCAGTTTTCTGTTATAAGGGAAGAAGAGATGCAATAGGATTGTAGTTGAAGTACTGGGTTACTGGAGGAATGTTTGTTGTTGCTTTTAAATATGAGAGAAAATAATGTGTTTTATAGGGAATGACTGATTACTGTGGAGGAAAATAACAACTAAAGAAAGAAGGGATATTTAGTAGAAAAATAATCAGAAGGGGGATGAGATTTAGTGCACTAGTGAGGTTGTTTACCTGGACAAGGAGTAATGGAAATTTAACCATAGGGAAACATAGAATATATGGGTAGAGATGCACACAGGCATGGTGGTAGGAACTAATCTATTAGATATTGGTAAAATAAGAATTAAAGTCATCGAGTGTGAGTAAAGACAGGCCAATATTGGAAATTTGAGGAAAGAGAGGATAAGTTATGAGATACTCATCTAGGAGAAAAAAAAAGAACAAATGAACAAAGGGAACAAATAGTTTAAAAGGTAACTTTAATGGTCCACTTGAAACTAAAATTTGCAAATTTAAAGTCAGATCAGAAAATATGATCACATGTTTTAACCCAGTCATGTTTAACTTTTCAGATGCAGTCACAAAGTAGAAGGCATAGTGTTTGATTTTCAGTGTTTTGACTTTGCTAAGAGAGAACTACAAAGCAAATGGTCAAGTTAGTAAAGTATGTATACTGTAAATAACGTAATTATCAGTGAAATTGAAGATAGAGAAGGAAAAGAGTGAGGCTCTGGGGGGTGGAGGGGGATTAGGAACAGAGCAAAGATGATAGCATTAAGAAATTACAGGTCCAGTATGGTCACAGAAGTTTAGAAGCTGAAATACTAGGAGTGAACAAAAAGGCCAGAGGTGGAGGCCAGAGACTAGGATGCTTAGATTCAGATCACAGGTTGTAGTCACTGATAATGACCAGGAGCATCAAAGTGGGCAGCTAAGGAAGGAGGGTAAAAACGATCTTTGGATCTTTCTAAAAAGAAAGCTATTTTAAAAGATCACCTAAATGGACACTGAAATGAACAAAATTTGTGTCAAGAAGTATTGCAGACCACTTCACACCCATTTGGATGGTTATTATTAAAAATAAAATAGTGGAAAATAACAAGTGTTATCAAGGATGTGGAAAAATTGGAATGCTTTGTGCATTGCTGGTGGGAATATGAAGTTGTGCTGTCACTGTAGATTTGATACGGAGATTCCTCAAAAAATTAAAGATAGAATTACTGTATGATCCAGCAATTCCACTTCTAGGTATATACCCCCAAAAATGAAATGAAGGATTTGAGCAATATTTGTATATCCATGTTCATAGCAGCATTATTCACAATGACCAAAAGGTAGAATCATCCCAATTGTCCAACAATGGATGAATAAACAAAATGTGGTGTACACATACAATGGAATATTATTCAGTCGTAAAAAGGAAAGAAATTTTGGCACTTGCTACAATATAGATGAACCTTGAAGACATTATGCCAAGTGAAGTAATCCAGATACAAGAGTACAAATATTGTAGGAGGCCACTTATATGAGGTACCTAGGGTAGTAAAATTTATAGAGGCAGAAAGCGGAGTGGTGGTTGCCAGGGGCTGAGAGGAGAAGAGTCGGGAGTTATTGTTAATGGGTACAGAAATTCAGTTTGGGAAGATGAAATCATTCTAAAGCCAGATTGGATGGTGGGGATGGTTCCACAACAACATGAATGTATTTCATGTCCCTGAACAGTACACTTTAAAATAATTAAAATGGTAAATTTTATGTTATATATTTTACCAAAATAAATTAAACACACATACACTCAACAACCAAAAATTAAGTATTGGAGAAAGCATGAGCAGGATCTAGAATTTTTGAGGAAGAAGAAAAATTGATCTTTTCCATTATCAGAGGTACCTTTAAAAAATGGGGTTCTACACTAGATTAAGTTTAAAAACCTGGAAATTATAGAAACATAATTACATGAACAAAGCATGATAATTATAAGAATTTGAGGAACTGCCTTGCAGATCTTAATTTTCTTAAACTGGAAAAAATGTGATTTTCTGAGAGTGCTAAGAGGAAGTAATGGCATATTTTGGTAATAAACTTGAAAGTAGAGAAGTTTTGGTTACTCTATTTGAAGAATGTAGAAATGAGCTAACCGACAGATGTGTCTATCCCAATTTAGATCCTCCTGTTTGAGCTTTAATGAGCGCTATTAGCACTAATCTACTGTGTGCTATCATTTTTATTTAGCAGTACCAAACACCACATATGCAAAGATGACAAATACATGAATGAAAGAAAATACAATCAATGAAATGATGGTATGCATCCTACATGTGTTCTCTTTCATACACACCCACAATATTGTGCATTTCATTTCCTTTATATATTACTCTGGAAACTCATTTAACATAGTTTCTCTTTCCAGGGGTCCCTGAATAGAGCATAAAGGTTCTTAAGAGTTGTATCTAGATATATTATTGTGCATTAAGTCAATAACACACACGTATGTACACCCACACATGCATACACACGTATGCATCTGTGCAAATTGCCTCGAGTAAGTGCATCGCACATGAAAGGCACTCACCAAATGTTGTGGGATATATGCTGAATGAATACCAAGGTAAAAGAGGAAACCAAGAAATGAGATCTTACAACTTTGGGTGCAGTTCTCTTTCCATTACACCCCATGATTTTCCCTAAAGCAATTCTATAATTAACAACTAGGCTAACTATATGCTATCTAAACAGGTCCAAACATATTATGATACTAATTCCCCATTGGAAAAAAAAGTTAGTTTCAGTTATACTGTTACTTATACCAATATTTAAAATTTATTTACAAAAATTTCCATAAATTAAAAGTATATAATGGAGTTCAAATTGTTCATCTTAAAAATGAACTAGAGGGGCGCCTGGGTGGTTCAGTTGGTTAAGCGACTGCCTTCGGCTCAGGTCATGATCCTGGAGTCCCGGGATCGAGTCCCGCATCGGGCTCCCTGCTCGGCAGGGAGTCTGCTTCTCCCTCTGACCCTCCTCCCTCTCATGCTCTCTGTCTCTCATTCTCTCTCTCTCAAATAAATAAATAAAATCTTTAAAAAAAAAAAAATGAACTAGAAAATTTATACAACTAAAGTTATATCAATTTAATTTAAAAAAAGCTAAAAACTGTTCTCTGAATTTTGTTCTAAGTTATATTTACAACTGCAACTCTGTTTTCAATTCACAACTAACTGAATTCATAGTTCACAGTACTTGTGACTATAGGGAGCAAGTAAGAATCCTAAAAGCATTTATGTTGAGGACAATTCTTCATTTTCATCCTTTGAGGCTAATAAACAAAAAGGAAGGATAGTTTTGTAATAGAAGCCATACTGGGGTGCCTGAGTGGCTCAGTCGTTAAGCGTCTGCCTTCGGCTCAGGTCATGATCCCAGGGTCCTGGGATCCAGCCCCACATCGGGCTCCCTGCTCGGCGGGAAGCCTGCTTCTCCCTCTCCCACTCCCCCGGCTTGTGTTCCCTCTCTCGCTCCCTCTCTCTGTCAAATAAATAAAAATTAAAAAAAAAAAGAAAGCCATACTGAATACTAATCTAATGAGCTAAAGTAAAATCTTAGCTCAGTGGCTGAATGTATCTATCTCTTTGCCAATCATTGTTTTTGTTAACTAGATAATTAGCATTTTTATATTAAAAGAGCTTAATTATATTAGTCCATATTTTAAAGTATACAGAAGAATATGAATATGGTTCATTTCAGAATTGAAGAGTAGGTTTGTACACTTGAGAATATTTTACTTCCAAATTAAATTAAGATATGAAACTCAAAGAAACCAGTAAATAAGATAAATTGAAGGTTGACATTTTAACATCATGGCACTTAAAAGCACATTAAATTAAATTCATATATTAAAATATATGAATATTACTTCTGCCAGTCTGATATACATGTGTTTCTCTTTTTACATACACACATAAACAGAAACATGAATAATATATATATATAATACAATACCAATTCCACATACATATGGCAGCAATCTCCAATATATTTAAATATACTTTATTTGTGACAGTGAAGATTCAATTATGCCATATGTCAAAAGCCAAAGATATGCTCCTTGTGGCACTGCATACATTTCAGTGTGGCCCATCCAACACAAGCAATATGCTCTTTACATAAGAAATCTTACTTAACTTCTTCACTCATTGTTCTCTTCTGACATGTCTAGGTACACATAAGTTGAATATTTTATATATCTGTTAAACTGTTTCCCCAGCAACACCTTCTTCAGAACTAAGATGTGTTGCACGCTTTGCTTATATATTCATAGTACTTCACAAGTAATCAAAGTTGCTTCTTAACTCAAATTGTATTTAACAATAAGAAAGAAGCAAATGGCATAAAAATTTTAAAACAAAAACTTTTGGGGGGTTATTTGAATATACTGTATCATCTGCTTGCTCTTCTCTTTCTGGAATAATCTAAACAAATTAAATAAGGTAGCTCAAAGGTTTCTCTGCTCTAATGTTTGACTTCCATTCTGGCACAGTGACACTGGACTCTCCACTGATTTCTAAATTGCTTTATTGTGTAATTTGGGAGGACTAGAGGAAAAGAATCTACAATCAGAGGCAGCTGGTCGAAACAGGTGTTGCAGAAAATTATAATCCTACTTTGATTAATCCTGTTTTTTATAGCCGCCCTCCAGTTATGCATGACAGGTATCCAAATAATCAAACATACAGTCTTCATTGCAACAATCTGAGTTACTGTCAGGAGAAACATCAGGAATTACCGAAGCATTGATGCCAAAGTAATGTGTGTTTCATGCAATCGGCTTTTGTTATTCCATCATTTCTTGAATTTTCTGGGGAAAAATGCACATGCACACACACACACACCATTGTAAAGCTGTGCATTTTTCTGTTCATAATGGTGGTTTTCAATAACCCACAAAATCTGCTTTTTCAAAACCATTTTAAAATGCAGCTTAGTGTTCACAGGTCCATGGTAATCATTATATGCAGCATCTGGATTTATAAATGCATCTGTAACAAGGCATATACAATATTAAGAATCTCTATATAGTTATTAAAGTACTGTATTGTTTTCATGTGTGTGTCAATATGCTATTAAAGCATTCCTTCTCCTGATCTGCTTTATTTCCTAACACATAGCAATCACATCCTGACACACATGGCTCACTGGAGCTGTCCAGCATTCAGTCTTTTTGAGAATGGTGGTGTTAGTATATTTGGTATGAGGATTAGCTCATAAGTGAGTTCATGTGATTGAAGTTAATCCTCTCAGTACAGCCAAGGAATGAAAAAAAATTTCCCTGACTCATTTTATAAATCAACACTAGTTAAGTAAATGAATCATTAAGATAAAAACAGAAGTTAAAATACGTACAAACAACTATTAGATTTAACCAGTGAAGTACCTTAGTCATTTCTAAATCTTTGACCCAGCTTTCCTTGATCTTGACTAAATATGATGCTTTAGTGATATGTGGTGTTCACTAACATATATTATTGATATATTATTAATATATTTCACTTACATATATTTTCAATGTGAAAGTTAGAGATTCCATACTATTAATGCCTCAAAATTGTTATATTATTACTTTTAATATTTCACAAAATGTTTTAACTTTCAATTTGCTTATATAGAATGCATCAGCACCATGATACTGGGAGCAATATCAAATTTTGCATCTGAAAAGGAGATACCCTTGATTTGACCAATATCATAAGGATTATATTAGAACTCTGATTTCAGCTCTTTAGCAACCAATGGAAAGTTTTAAAAAATGAAATGAAGCTTAGCATTTGAAATGCTTTTGAAATATCCATCTAATTGTTTTTGAGTCACTATTTTTTTAAAAAGATTTTATTTATTTGAGAGAGAGAGAGAGAGAAACAGAGAGTGAGAGCACAGGCTGGCGGGGGCGGGGGGGGTTGTTGAGGCAGAGGGAGAAGCAGACTCCCCGCTGAGCAGGGAGCCCGACGACTTGGTGCTGGATCCCAGAATCCTGGGATCATGACCTGAGTTGAAGGCAGATGCTTAACCAACAGAGCCACCCAGGCGCCCTCTTGAGTCACTATTTTTAAACAAAGATTTAAGATATATAAAATGGATATGTCATTGAAATTAAATGTCATTGTCACATATGATATGTGTCACATATGCCACTGGCTATATTTGTAAAATTCAATTATTGATTGTTTGGAATTTACCTATTTTCACTTTATTCTTCTCCTTCCACTACTACAACGGTCAACCTATCAAAGTTATATATAAATTGTGAATTGGACCAAGATAGACCTCATATTTGTTATAATCTATTTCAGTAAAAATACTTTTTCAGGGGCACCTGGGTGGCTCAGTCGGTTAAGTATGTCTAGAGGGAACATATCTTGACATAATACAAAAATCAATGTACACTGGGACACCTGGATGGCTCAGTGGATTAAGCATCTGCCTTTGGCTCGGGTCATGATCCCAGGGTCCTGGGATCAAGTCCCACATAGGGCTCCCTGCTCAGTGGGGAGTCTGCTTCTCCCTCTGCCTCTCCCCTTGCTCATGCTCACTTTCTCTCTCTCTCAATAGGGCTTCAAGTTAAGCATCAATCTGAAACTTAAACGTAAGAGTTTGTCAAATCTTCTTGCTTTAGTAAATTTGGAATCACTATTTAGATTAGTGTTTTCATTAAATATGAAGGATCATTTATCTGCAATCCAATTCCAGGAGCATTATTTTTAGAAAGCTCTTAAAATACTTGGAGATTTTTTTTTTTTACTGTTTCTGAGAGAAATAATCATGTTAATGTGACCTTCTAGGTAACAAATATGTAAATAGTAAATGTAGACATTTCTGTACTCACGGTCTAACTCTTTTCCTATTTGCTTTTAAATCCTATTTCCTCAGGAGTTTGGCCCACACTAATCCACAGAAATGGCTCTTAATCTAGGTCAGCAGTGACCCCCACAATCTAGTGGTCATCATTGTACACAACCCCTACCAGTAACTGAACAGAGCAGTCTTTCCTTCCTGGATGTGCATTCTTCACTTGGATTCAAGCATTCTATTCCCTCTGCATTCTCTCTTATTAGACTTGTTTTGTCTTAGTCTCCTCTCCTTGTTCTTCTTCAAATCCCATAAATCTTAACTTCAGTGTACCCAGGGACTAAGCATTAGAACATCTTGTCTTTACGCTTGCTAATTCTCTTGGTCAACATATTCATCACCAACCTTTTAAATGACATTTATGTATTTTTAAAAACCTGAGAATATAGATCTCAAACTGGAACTCTCCCCTGAAATATAAATTATAGGCTACTATACAATTTATACACCTTCAACCAGAAGTATAATGATCATTTCAGATGTAACATGTTCAAAATTAATTTTAAAATATTCCTTCAAAATCTTGTTCACTCACATAGATTTATCTGTCTTGGTGAATGCCAATTCTTTACTTTTTATTGCGTCAGCCAAAAATATTGACATTATCCTTAGCTTCTTGTTTTCATTTACAATCTACCTTCTGTCCAAAAACTACTTCTGTTGGGCTCTATGTTCAATATATATACAAAATCTGGCTGCTTCTCATGACCTACATCAGTACCACCACTTCCAAAATATCATCTGTCATCTGGATTACTGTAATAGTCTCCTAACTGGTTTCCTCATCTCCTCTTGCCTCTTTATACTCTGTTCTAACCAGAATAGTCAGAAGAATACTTTAAAAATATGAGGTCTGGTTATCCCTTTGCTCATTTGTTCTGTTTTTTAAATCCCACATGTGAGTGAAATCATATGATGTTTGTCTTCCTTTGACTGACTTATTTCTTTTAGCATAATAGTCTTTATCTCCATTCACATCATTGCAAATAGCAAGATTTCATTCCTCTTCATGGATGTATAATATTCCATTGTGTATATATATCTATCACATCTTCTTTATCCAATGGATGGGTTAAATAGGTGATGGGGATTAAGGAGTGCACTTGTTGTGGTGAGCACTAGGTGTTGTATGGAAGGGTTGAATCACTATATTGTACACCTGAAACTAATACTACACTGTATGTTAACTAACTGAATTTAAATAAAAACTTAAGGGGTTCCTGGGTGGCTCAGTCAGGCATCTGACTCCTGATTTTGGCTCAGGTCATGATCTCAGGGTCATGAGATCGAGCCCCACCTCGGGCTCCATGCTCAACGGGAAGGCTGCATGAGATGTTCTCTCTCCCTTTCCCCCTGCTCCTTCTCCCAAAGGAGTTCTCACTCTCTCTCTCTAAAAATAAATAAATCTTTTTAAAAAAACCAAAAATACATAAAGTCTGATTATATTGCTTTTCTGCTCAAAACCCTCTACTGGCCTGCTATTTTCCAAGATAAAATTCTCCCCTCCCCCCATCCAAAAAAACCCAAACCATTTCCTATAAGGTTTTATATGATCTGTTCCACACTGTTATTCATGGGTGCAATTTAATATTGTTCTCCCCCTTCTAACTTCACTCCAGACAGAAAGATCTCCTCACTGCTTTTCTGACATTTATCTCTTCCCAGATCTCCACAGGATTTATTCCTTTCCACAAACAGGTCCTTGTGCAAATGCCACCTTCATAGTAAGTACTTCCCTAATTTCCCTGTTTAATCCTACAGCTCCCAGCACTGCTTTTCTCCCACCAATACTTTAAATATTTTCATTCGTGTTACTTTGAGATAATTTCAGAATTACAAAAAAGTTGCATAGGTATACAGAGATTTTTATATATCCTTCACCGAGATTCCTCTAATGTTAACAATATACATAACCATAGTATCTTTCCCAAAACTAGAAAAAAAAACTAATATTGGTACTGTACTACTAGCTCAATAACATTGAAAGAGTACTATTAAATAAACTATAGTCATTTAGATATTGCCAGTTTTTCAACTACTAATGTTTTTTACTGTTTCAGAATCTAATTCAGGACACCACAGTGCATTTAGACATCATGCGGTCATGCATTAATCTCACTGATGTCCTCTTATCTGTGGTCATTCCTCAGTTTTTCCATGTTTGTCAGGACCTTGACACCCTTGAGGAATACTAATCAGGCACCTTGTAAACTATCCCTCAATTTGATTTGGCTAAAGTTTTCTCACAATTTAGACTGAGGTTATGGAGTTTTTTTATTTTTTTGGTAAGAAGAGGTGAAAGATGTCTATGTATATTATTTGGATTTCCTCTAACAGGAATGTTTATTTCTTCTTCCTCATTTATCCATTTAATCATTTATCATTTAATCAGTATGCATTTATTGATACTTTATTACTTGATATATAATACTGCCTTTGTTTTGTTGATCAAATTGTTCTAGATTTTGCCAGTGGGAGGTCTTTAAGGTTGGCTCTGTGTCTTTGTTTTTTGTGGCTTTTTGGTGGTTTGTGTGTTTTTTTGTTTTGTTTTGTTTTGTTTTAGCACTTCCTAACTTTTTGGCAATGCAAGATACTTCAGTCTCATTTTGTATTTTTGCTTCCACAGTACTAAACTCAACAATTTCTGCAAGAAATTGCTGATTCTAGGCTTTCTCAGTTGAGAGATCTAAGAAATATATGGTATCTACCAACCCATGAATATACATCCACACACATCTAGATTTATTTCTGTATTTGTCTATCTGTATAAATATTAGAGTGAACATGAGCTCATATTGGTATCTCCAACATTAATTCCTCCAGAACCACAGGGTTCATTCTACCTTTTCTTCCTTTCTCTGAAGATGAAAAACCTGATTTCCATTAACTATGATTTATTTACTTATTTGTTCAATCCTAGTATACATGTAAAGTAATTTTGGAAATGCTGTGAGAAAAAATGAGAGTGTGGTATTTGTTTAATCTTTTGCATCCAGTCTTAAAATAGCCAGTTAAAATACTGCTCTTTACTTTCATCAGCTTTTTTTTCTGCCCTCTTAAGATTATAGTTTGTATTTGTAACATTCATTTGGCACAGTCTGCATTCCATCCTGTGTACCCTAAAATCAGACTGTAATTATGTTATTATTGTTGCTGTTTTCCCCATTTGTGGTGTACAAGTGTATGGGTTTTTTAAAAAAGGATGGAATCATGTGTCTACTAACCTAGTATTGTGTAGAAGTCTTCTATCACTCTAAAAATTCCTTTTTGAAGCCTCTTTGTAATCAATCCCTTACCTGCCCTCCAGTACCTGTAGTGGTGAAGGATATTAATCTCTCGGGGGCCTTGGATGGAACATGAGATGAGGCAATTAATTGGCTGTTTACAGGGGTCTTCATCCTGTCATCTCATTTCAGCCTAAGTCCCTACTTACTGAGGTACAGAGTACTAGGATTTTGCTTCATAAAATGAACTCCTTCTTTTGGACTTCCCTTCTTTTGTTTAAATATATATATAATATATATATATATATATATATATATTTATATATATCTTTTTAAATATATATGTTTATATATATCTTTTTAGATATATGTATTTATATATTTTTTAATATATATTTATATATATCTTTTTAAATATATAAGTATATTTTTAAAAATATATATATAAATTTAAATCCAGTTAGCCAATGTATGGTACATTAGTTTTTGATACACTGTTCAATGATTCTAATGAATCATTGGCCTTCCCTTCTTCCATCATCCTGCTACCTTAAGTTTTAGCTTTCTTTAGTTCACTGTACTTAAACCCATGTTATTTTGCCTCACACTCTTTGCTATTACCCCAAGTTACATTCTTTTTTTTTTTTTTTGGAGTATATTTCTTTACTAAAATTTTTCTGGAGTTTAAGGAGGAAACAAAGCTATATATGTGTGTTTAATCTGTCTTATTTAACTAGAAGCATACAACATGGACAGATTTTGAAAATGAAGTTGTTGAGTGAAAAAAATCAAGTTCCTAAAATGTACATTATGCTACCATTTATGTAAAATATATATATATATATATTCAATTGATATATATGTTCAGTTCAATTGATATGTATGTCAATTCAATATATATATATTAATTCAAGTGATATATATATTCAATTGTGTGTGTGTGTGTGTGTGTGTGTGTATTTATTTATTTATTTTTTAGGACTGGATGAGTATATACAAGTATAATCAGAACATTTTCCTCTAAGAATGGTGAGGGAGATGCCTGAGTAGAGGAACAGAAAGAACTTCAATGTTTACTGCAATGTCCTGTTTCTTTGTTTAAAAACTCCTGAGTTAAAAAATTATATTTCAATTAGGATAGTGAGTATATGGATATTTGCTATGTTATGGCTTATGACTTTTTATGTGTTTTAAGTTTTCCATAATTTGAAAAGTAAAATTTACCTACACCTGAAACTAGTATTACATTGTATGTTAACTAACTGGAATTTAAATAAAAACTTGGGGAAAAATTTTAAAAAATAAAATAAAAGTAAAATTTACCATTGTTGTTTTCTTAATGGTCAATAACATGTTTTATTACAAGACAACTTCCAGGAATTTTTACTATCAGATAAGAGAAAATATCATATTTCTATCTTTTGTCCACTATCTTTTATTTTCCAAAGTTAAAAATGTCATTAATTAAGACATAGAGGAAATAAAATTAAAGATTACATTTTCTTAAAGACTAAGCTGAGACAACCTTTTTATCAAGATGGTAAATGACAGTGATAAGATTTAAGTATGCAGCCTAATTGCAAAAATAACAAAATATCTGGTCTTTTAGACAGATAGACAATAGATATGTACTTTGAGATCTTTCTTCTTCATTAAGGATCCTATGATAATGCAGGGTTATTTTGCTATTATAAACACATAGAAAGAAGGCTAGAAACTCCTACCTGCTTAATTTTTCCTATGTGGAATACCAAATTTTTCACAGGTTTTAAAGTTTACCTATGTCCTTAAGATCTTTAACAGTTATGAAATGGAATGGGAAAAAAAAAAAAAAACAGATGCATAGCAAACTTTTTTGACTCCAGTAATAATATCTCATAGATACAGAACACATATGCCCATGATTTTAATCACTGTAGCTAGTAAGTTCTCATTGTCACTGGCCAGGTGGCAGATCTGTTTACATTCCAAAAATTTACTTTTGAAGACCCCCACAAAGGGCTCCCCTTGGCATTAGTCAACAGCAGAGGATGCCTGCTTTAATGTGAACACTTGGTCTCAACATCTGTCATTTTCTTTGTGGTTCTCACCCTGCAACCATGCTTTTTCTCTTTGCTTCCAAACATTTGCTATCTATATTATGTTGCCTTGCTTTCATCTTTTCATGCGTTTTAGAAGCTATTTATTTTAGTAATAGTATCTTTAATTTTCCTGCTATGAATGTAATCAATGCTGATTAAAACTTTCAAATAATGCAGACATTTATAAAATTGAATATAAAATGTTCTTGAATAAGTTTTATTGGCTGCAACCATATGATGAATATACTACATGCTATCTACAAAAGATTCACTTTAATCTCAATGGCACAAATAGGCTGAAAGTACAAGGATGGGAAAGAATTATGCTATACGAACAGTAACTAAAAGAGAGCTGGTGTTGCTATACCGATATCAAACAAAAGAGACTTCAGGACAAAAACTGTTTTGAGAAGCAAAGAAAGACATTATATAATGATAAAAATGAATATATTGAAAATGGAGAACAATTATAAACATATGCACCTAATAAGAGAGCCCCAAAATACATTAAACAATGGACAGATTTGAGAGGAAAAATAGCACGTTTACCAATACTAGTTGAAGACATCACTACCCCACTTTCAACAGTGAATAGAAAAAGTAGGTAAAAAATCAGACAGGAATTAGAAGAAACTAATAACAATACAAACCAAATGGAACTACAAGATATCTATGGTGTATAGGAATGCCACTGTGCATTGATTTTATATCCTGCCACTTTACTGAATTCCTGTATGAGTTCTAGCAGTTTTGGGGTGGAGTCTTTTGGGTTTTCCACATAAAGTATCATATCATCGGCAAAGAGTGAGAGTTTGACTTCTTCTTTGCCAATTCAGATGCCTTTTATTTCTTTTTGTTGTCTGATGGCTGTGGCTAGGACTTCTAGTACTATGTTGACATGTATCATATGATCTCACTGATATGAGGAATTCTTAATCTCAGGAAACAAACTGAGGGTTGCTGGAGCAGTGGGGGGTGGAAGGGATGGGGCGGCTGGGTGATAGACATTGGGGAGGGTATGTGCTATAGTGAGCACTGTGAATTGTGCAAGACTGCTGAATCACAGATCTGTACCTCTGAAACAAATAATACATTATATGTCAAAAAAAAAAAAGAAGAAGAAGAAGAAGATAGCAGGAGGGGCAGAATGAAGGGGGGGAAATCGGAGGGGGAAATGAACCATGAGAGACAATGAACTCTGAAAAACAAACTGAGGGTTCTAGAGGGAAGGGGGCTGGGAGGATGGGTTAGTCTGCTGATGGGTATTAAAAAGGGCATGTTCTGCATGGAGCACATACGCAAATAATGAATCATGGAACACTACATCAAAAACTAATGATGTAATGTATGGTGATTAACATAACATAATAAAATTTAAAAAATAAAATAAAATGTAAGGTAGATCAAAAAAAGAAAAAAAGATATCTATGTAACACTCCACCCAACAACAGCAAAATACACATTCTGATCAACTATGCATGGAACACTCTCCAGAACAGACCGTATGATAGGTCACAAAACTAATCTCAGTAATTTTAAAAGACTGAAATAACTAAAAGCATGTTCTATGAACAAATGAAATGAAATTAAAAATTAGTAAGAAGAGAATTTGAAAAATTCACAAATGTGGGAATTATGATCCAACAATCCCACTGCTGGGTGTGTATCCAAAGTAAATGAAATCAGAATCTCTAATAGGTATCTGCACTACCATGTTCATTAGAGTAGGTGAATTATAGCCAAGATATGGAAATAACTGAACTGTCCTTCAATGCATGAAGAAAGAAAATGTGGTCTATATATAAAATGGAATATTAGCTATAAGAAAAGAAGAAATTTGAGATGACATGGGTGAACCTGGAGGATGTTATGCTAAGTAAATTAAGCCAAAGACAAATATTGTATGTGAAATATATGTGAAATAATAATAAATAACAACAATAATAATAATAGCCAATTTCATAGAAACAGAAAATAGAATGATGGTTGCCAGGAGCTGAGGGGAGGAGGAAATGGGGAAATGTAGGTGAAGGGTACAAACTTTCAGTTATAAGAATAAGTCCTAATGATCTAATGTACAGAATAACGATTATAGCTAATACAGTATCCATATTCCCTGTGAAACCAGCAGTGGAATCATTCCTTGCCTCTCCCTAACTAATGATGGTTTTCTGGCAATCCTTGATGTTCCTTGAACTGTAACTACATATCTCCGATCGATGTTTTATGGTTACAAGGCATTGTCCTTATGAGTCTTTTTGTTTGTTTTTGTTTTTTTGTTTTGTAAAGATTTTGTGTTTAGAGAGAGAGAGCACAAGCAGTGGGGAACAACAGAGGGAGAGAGAGAAGCAGGTCTCCCACTGAGCAGGGAGCCCTACACGGAGCTCTATCCCAGGACCCCAGAATCCTGACCTGAGCTGAACACAGATGCTTAACAGAATGAGCCACCCAGGCGCCCCTAGTTTTGTTGTTGTTGTTGTTGTTGTTTTAAGACTTACTGATTTATTTAAGAGAGAGAGGGGTGAAAGGGGGCAAAGGGAGAGGGAGAGAGAATTCCAAGCTGACTCCCTGAGTGCAGAGCCTGACTGGGGCTCCAACTGATGACCCCAAGGTCATAACCTGAGCTGAAATCAAGGATGCTTAACTGACTGAGCCACCCAAGTGCCCCCTTATGAATCTGTTTTCACATGACTGTCTTCTCATAAGGACATTGGTCAACTTAGATTAGGGGCCCACCCTTATTCCTCTATGATCTTATTTTAACTAATTACCTCTGCAACAACTCTATTTCCTAATAAGGTCATATTCTGTGATAGTGGGGGTTAGGATTTCAATGTATCTTTTTGGGGGGATATTATTCATTCCAATAACACACTCCAGAGTAATGAATGGGTCAAAGAACAAATCTCAGAAGAAATTAGGAAAAATAACAACTATGACAGATGAATATCCCTTATCAATACTGATATAAAAATCCTTAAAACAATAGTAAACTGAATCCCACAGCATATTAAAAGGATTAGACACTATGACCTTCTAGGATTTAGTCCAGTTTTCAAGGTTAACTCAACATATGAAGAACAGTCAATGTAATACACCATATGAATAGAATAAAAGAAGTAAAAACAGTCATATCAATAGATATAGAAGAGTGCTTGAAAAAATACACCATTCCATTATAAAAACACTCAAGTTAGGAACAGAAGGGAACTTCCCCAATCTGATAAAGAGCATCTATAAAAACGTAGAAGTAACATCACACTTAATGATAAATGATAGAAAAATTTCCCCAAGATGAGAAATCTTTAGACATGATATCTGTTGTTGTTGCTTTAACATTTTAGTTGAAAAAAAAATTTCTCATTTTCAGAAGTACCCTGATGTATGAAGTAAAAAGTTAAATCCCTGAGTTTGTACAACTACTCTAGCTTCCGAAAATAATTTTATATATGAATTTAAGATATTTTGTTTTGTATATAATAATCTAACCTATTAACATTGTATTAAAACATGTTTCCACATTATTCCTAACACTTTAAGAATGTAATGTTTTCTAATATTATTAGTGAAACGGTATCTTATTATTTTGATTTGCATTTTTGTCATTTGTGTGGCATACTTTTTTTTATTATGTTGTGTTAATCACCATACATTACATCATTAGTTTTTGATGTAGTGTTCCATGATTCATTGGTTGTGTATAACACCCAGTGCTCCATTCAGTACGTGCCCTCTTCAATACCCATCACCAGGCTAACCCATCCCCCCACCCCTCTCCCCTCTAGAACCCTCAGTTTGTTTCTCAGAGTCCATAGTCTCTCATGGTTCATCTCCCCCTCCGATTTCCCCCCCTTCATTTTTCCCTTCCTGCTGTCTTCTTCTTCTTCTTCTTTTCTTTAACATATAATGTATTATTTGTTTCAGAGGTACAGGTCTGTGATTCAACAGTCTTACACATGATACTTTTTGTATGTATATTATTATTTGCATTTTTTGTGAATAACTTTTTCATAGCCTTTGTCCATATTTCCATTTGGTTAATTATCTATGTCTTCATTTATATATGTGAATTAATAATAATAACTATAGCTTCATTTTATCCCAATTTTTGTATTTATCTTTTGATCAGGCTCATGATATTTTTTTTTCAGATGATATATTTAAATGTTTTTGGAGTAAAATCTGACAATATTTTTTTCTATATAGCTAATGAGTTTCAAATCTGTCTAAAAACATTATGTTTTCCCAAGACTATAAAAACACCCTATATTTTTTAGTAGTTTGTTGTATATTATTAATATTTTGAAGTTTATTGCTTCTGGAACTTATTTTATACACTCTGAATCATGTACCTAACTAAAAATTTCTTCAAATGGACATTATAGCATCTTTAATAAATATTACAAGTATCTTAAAACATCATTGTAGACATTTTCACCATTTTAATATATCTGTATGTCATTTACACAGTAATTTATTTAAATCAGCTTAACTTAATTTCCTTAATATATCCATGTGTTAAATTATAATGCTTATGATTTTGGGGGGCAATAGGTGAATTGAGGCACTTGTTATATAAATTTCTTCTATCAGTTAGAACAAATGGTTTTTAAAATTTATATTATTCTAAAAAAAATTTATATTATTCTCCAAACCACATAAAATAATCTTGTTTACTTTTGTTTTTACATAAATCACTCCTGGGGGAATGTTAACATTTCCCAAAGGATTCAAAATGCTGTCTTTCCTAGTCACCAGATTTTCAACTATGCATGCTGTTTTTGATATTTTTTTCATTTTCACATTGTATTCTTATACTAAAATCTTCTGTTTTTTGTGTTTTATTTTGTGTAGAGTTTGTTATTTTAAACCATAGCTTTATTGATACTTTATTGATTTCTTTAATTAGTCTTTACTTTCAATTGGATAGTTTTGATAAATTATAGATGAACTTTAAATCAATCTGTCAAGGTATACAACAAATCCTTAAATTGAATTGACCATATGGAATTATCAATCACAAACTGATTTATTTTTACAATATTGGCATCATACAATTTTTTCAGTATAATGGTAGGTCTCTCCATTTATCTATATTTTCTGTAAGATCCTTTAATAAATATATGTATTTATCAAGTGGTTCTATTACATTTATTATAAAGTTTACTCCTAACTGTTTTACTTTTTTCTTTCTGTAATGCTTAGCATTTTCCTCCAATTAATAGTGTCAGTTTATTTCTGGTATGCAGCAAAGCTATTAATTTGTATGTTTCCATATATTTAAAAAATCGTTTATCTGTTTGTACTGATTTTATCATTTCTGATAACTTTTCAGTTGATTCTCATTTAAAAAATAATATGTTGACAAAATAGTTTAATACTTTATTTTTTCCAATAGAGACAATTTTGTTTTTTTTTTTCCTTATTAGGATAAACAAAGATTTCCAAAAGAAACCTTAATGACAATAAAGAGCAGCAGCAGCAACAGTGGCAACACTGGCAGCATATTTGTCTTGTTTCTAATTTTAATGGCAATAACTGCCTTTATTTTTTATCAATGTGAATATTAAATACATTTTTAGCCTTTTGCTCTCCCTTCAGGAAACAGTATTTTAAGCACAATTTACACCCTCTCCTTGACTTCCATATCCTTTATATTATGTAATTGTGTTTTGATATTATGAAACATTTTCCTGTAATATGCCTTTGATTTAAAAATTGATCACTTAACAAACTGGTGGTTACCAGGTTGGTGGGGGTGGGTGAAATAGATGATGGGGATTAAGGAGTGCACTTGTGATGAGCACTGGGTGTTGTATGTAAGTGTTGAATCACTAAATTGTGTACGTAAAACTAATATTACACTGTATGTTAACTAAAGTTTAAATTAAAAGTTAAAAAATTAAAAAATTTGATCTCTTAATCATCACTTTTACCTTTACACATCTATTATTAAAACACTGTGTACAATTATATGTTCTGATAGTTTTATTGCTCATTCATCTTTTCAGAATACTGTTGTCTTAGCATTTCATTCTTTCCTTTTATTCATTCAGCCGGAGTATGTCCTCAATTTTATTCTCAGAGATAGTACACATTTACATATATTTTTCTGGACTTTTGCATATTAATATTTTTCATGTATCTTCAAAGAAAAATTAAGTGTATATATAATTCTATACTCATAATTCGTATCTCTCAGAAAGCTAGTTTTCAAGAATTTATGCTGCTGAGATTGAAACTCTATTGCTAGTCTGCCATTCATCTGTGTAATTTTTTTGCCTAATAACTTACAATATTATAACTTACAATAGTTAAAATAGTTTTTATATATGCATATTAAAATTTCAGCAGTGGGTAACTTTTGGAGGACAAAGACCAAATTGATACTGGCATTCTAATGAGAATAAAGATAAAATTGGAGCTATGAGGGTCTCAACTCATGGACATTTTTCCTCCTGAAGGCATTTGCGGAGTTGTGTAGGAAGGCTGAAAACTAAGAGGACATACTAAGAAAGAAAAAATATTGAGCTTTTGGCAATCTTGTAATGCCAAAAAACAAGGATTTTTTGTGAACACACCAGGATTTTAGTTGAAAGGCTTATGGAACTATGTGCTTCGAACAATTTTAAACCAGAAATAATTTGAGACTTACCAAAACTGCAAGCTAGTCTCAAATCAGTTCTACCTCTAGCTGGATTAAGGTAATCAGTCTCTATCTCCTTAGCAGAGAAAAGGACAGATACTCTCTAGCAATATATTTTTTTTTAAATCATCTGAAACCTCTGCAACTTTTTCTTATATACAACATGTATCTGTCATCAATCAAAAATTAGTTGGCTGTCAAGAGACAGGACCAAACAAAGACAAATAAATAAGCATAAAAACAGACCACAGGATGGGGTGCCTGGGTGGTGCAGTCTGTTAAGCATCTGACTCTTGGTCTCGGCTCAGGTCCAGATCTCATGGTCCTGAGATCAAGCTCTGCATCAGCTCTGTGCTTATTGCAGAATCTCCTTGAGATTCTCTCTCTCTCCCTCTAGCCCTCCCTCCACTTGTGCTCTCTCTCTAAAATAAATAAGTCTTAAAAAAAAAAAAAAAAAGACCACAGGTAATCCATATATAGATATGAGCAGATAAGAATTTTTTTTTAAGATTTTTATTTATTTATTTGACAGAGATAGAAGGAGCACAAGTAAGCAGAGCGGCAGACAAAGGGAGGGAGAGAAGCAGGCTCCCCTCTGAGCAGAGAACCTGATGCAGGGCTTGATCCCAGGACTCTGGGATTATGACCTGAGCCGAAGGCAGATACTTAACGAACTGAGCCACCCAGGTGCCCTGAGCAGACAAGAATTTTAATAAACTCCATTAAAGCAAAATGGACAAAATTTCACAAGGGATCTACATCTAAAACAATATACAGAAATTACCTATCAACCCATGTCAACACAGATGCACAGGAAAGGGAATAAAAGATAATAATATTCTATATCTTGATGAGGCATGGTTTATATGGATGTGTGGATTTTTCAAAATTGACTTAACTATATATTAAGATCTGTGCATTTCACTGTATGAAAATTATACCTCAATAAAAATATTGGAGACAGGAACACAGTATGGATATTATATAATGAGAAAACAAATACATGAAATTAGAAAATGACTGGATATGTGTAAGAGTGGATTTTACAATGAGAAGATAGATCAATAGAAAATATCCAAACCGAAACAAAGAAACAAAGTTAGAATATTCAGAAAATGTATACAAGACATGAGCAATAGAGTAAAAAGTTTTAACAAATGCTACTCAGAGTTTCAGAAGGAGGAGAGAGAACTAGGCAAAATAAATATTTGATAAAACAGTATTTGCCAAAAAGTTCCCAAAGTTGGGAAAAACAACCTACAGATCCAAGAAGTAAACCCCAAGAATGAAGAACCATACATACAGACTGTTCAACCATCGGAAACCCAAAGATAAAGGAAAATTGTAAAACCATCAGAGAAAAATCATATGATGTATAGGGAACCAACTCTAGATATAATAATTAAATTATTTTTAGAAAAAAAATGCAAGCCATAAGACAAACAGGTAAGATATTTTGAGTATTGCTGAAAGGACAATGGATGAAATAAAACAGAATAACAGATAATGTTAATAGAAACAATTCAGGAAATTAAGAGCAGAAAAAAAAAACATATGGAAAAAATAGAAAGCAATAGCAGGATGGTAGTCTTATTCTGAGTCATGAATAATCATATTAATATAATGGACTGAATGTTTCATTTTAATTTAAAACATATCTGACTAATGATAAAAAGCCAGTTTATCATAAAGATATAGATCTAAATATGTATGCACCTTTAAAAAAAAAAAACCTTCAAAAAGCATGAAGCAAAAACTGAGAGAAACAAAAGAAGGAATAGAAAATCCACAATCATAGTTGGAGATTTTGGCAGTACTTTCTCTGTAATAGATGGAATATACATAATTAGAGGACATAAAAATTTGAACAACACTATTTACCAACTAGACTTAACTGGTATTTTTTAGTACACTAAATTTAGTACACTAAAACCAACATCTGCAAAATACTTTTCAAGTGCACATAGGATTTTCATCAAAACATTACAAATGGTTGGCCAACATCTCTCAATGTATTAAAAACATTGCTATCATGCAGAGATTTCTGATTACAAAAAGAGTTAAGTGATCAATAATAGCAAGATATTAAAGAAATCCCAAAATGTTTAAAAATAAAACAGTAGTCTTCTAATCAATCCATGGATAAAAGAATACCTTTGGGCAATTAGAAAATGTATCAATTGATGGAAAACCAGACATCATATCAAAAGTTGTGTGGTTTACAAAATAAGCTAGAGAAAGACAAATATCATATGATTTCACTCATATGTAGAATTTAAGAAACAAAACAGATGATCACAGGGGAAAAAAGAGAGAGAGACGAACCAAGAAACAGACTTTTACCTATGGAGAACAAACTGATGGTTACCAGAAGGGACACGGGTAGGGGGATGGATGAAATAGGTGATCAGGATTAAGGACTGCACTTGTGATGAGTACTGGGTGTTGTATATAAGTGATGAATCACTAAATTCTACACTTGAAACTAATATTACACTGTATGTTAACTAACCGGAACTTAAAGAAAAACTTAAAAATAATGTTGTAGGCTTTAGAAAAGAATTTAGACATAAATTTATAATTTAAAATGATTTTATTAAAAATAAATAAAACGAGATTAATAAAATAGAAAATAAAAATAGAGAAATTAACAAAAATTTGTTCTTTGAAAATATTAATACAATTAATACAATTAACTAATATAATTTTATCCTCTAGCAAGACTGATCAAGACTAGCAAAGATAATATCAAATGCTGGGAAGAATGTGGAACAATTCCAACTACCTGCTTGTGGGAAGGTAAACACTGTAAAACTGATAATAATTATCTAAAATTAAACTTATGCATGCCCTATGACCCAGATATTTCACACTCAGCTGTAAGACATGACCCAGAATGTTCACAGCAGGACCATCCATAATAGTTAAAAATGAAAAAATGCCCAAACACTCATGTCCACTAAGAGTAGAATGGATAAATTATGATATATTCATACAATAGAATATTATAAATTTATGAGACTATATTAACTACTACTACAAGCATTGTCAGGAAGGAATCTTGAAAGTACAATATTCTGGGTCAACCAAGAAATCAAAGAAGAAATCAACAATTACATGAAAACAAATGAAAATGAAACCACAATGGTCCAAAATCTTTGGGATGCAGCAAAAGTGGTTCTAAGAGGAAAGTTTATAGCAACATAGGCCTACCTCAAGAAGAAAAATCTCAAACAACCCAACCTTACACCTAAAGGAGCTAGAAAAAGAAGAACAAACAAAACCCAAACCCAGCAAAAGGAATAATAAAGATTAGAGCAGAAATAAATGATCTAAAATGAACTTAAAAAAACAATAAAACAGATCAATGAAACCAGGAGCTGGGTCTCTGAAAAGATCAGTATAATTGATAAACCTCTAGGAAGACTCATTAAAAGAGAGGGGGGACCCAAATAAACAAAATTACTAATCAAAGAAGAGAGATAACTACCAACACCACAGAAATACATACAATTTTAACAGAGTATTATGAAAACCTTTATGCTGAAATATTGTACAACTTAGAAGAAATGGATGAATTCCTAGAAACATATAACTTACCAAACTAAAGCAGGAAGAAATAGAAAATCTGAACAGACCAATCACCAGCAATAAAATTAAATCAGTTATCAAAAAAACTCCCCAAAACAAAAGTCCAAGGCCAGACAGCTTCACAGGCAAATTCTTTCAAACCTTGAAAGAAGAGTTAATAACTGTTCTTCTCAAACTATTTCAAAAAATACAAGAGGAAGGAAAACTTCCAAATTCATTCTATGAGACTGGTATCATTCTGATACCAAAACTAGATAAAGGCACCACAAAAAAAAGAGAACTATAGGCCATATCTCTTATGAATATAGATGCAAAAATCCTCAACAAAATATTAGCAAACCAAATCCAAAAACATATTTTAAAAAAGTCATATACTATGATGAAGTGGGATTTGTTCCTGGATGCAAGTGTAGTTTAATGTATGCAAAGCATTCGACATGATAAGTCACATCGATAAGAGAAAGGATAACAAATATACGATCATTTCAATAGATGCAAAAAAAAAAAGTATTAAAAGTACATCTATCTATGATAAAAACCCTCTGCAAAATATGTCTAGAGGGAACATATCTTGACATAATACAAAAATCAATGTACACTGGGACACCTGGATGGCTCAGTGGGTTAAGCATCTGCCTTTGGCTCAGGTCATGATCCCAGGGTCCTGGGATCGAGTCCCACATCAGGCTCCTTGCTCAGCGGGGAGCCTGCTTCTCACTCTGCTTACTGCTCTCCCTCCTTGTGCTCTCTCTTGCTCTCTCTCACTCCCTCTCTGGCAAATAAATAAAATCTTTATTAAAAAATCAATGCACCAAAATCTGTTGCATTCCTATACACTTAATAATGAAGCAGAAAAAAGTGATATTAATAAAACAATCCCATTTACAATTGCACCAAAAACAATAAATTATCTAGGAATAAACGTAACCAAAGAGGTGAAAGATGTGTACTCCAAGGAAAGAAATTCAAGATGACACAAAGAAATGGAAAGACATTCCACACTCATGGGTTGGAAGAATATTGTTAAAATGTCTATGTTACCTAAAGCAATCTACAAATTTAATGCAATCCGTACTAAAATGCCAACAACATTTTTCACAGAACTAGAACAAACAATCCTAAAATTTGTATGGATCCACAAAAGACCTCAAAGAGCCAAAGCAATCTTGAAAAAAAAAAAAAAAAAAAAACAGAAGAAAAGAAAGCTGGAGGTTATCACATACATACAACAGAATATTATTCAGCCATAAAAAGAATGAAATCTTTCCATTTGCTACACCAGGGATAGAGCTAGAGTATAATGCTAAGTGAAATAAGTCTGTCAGAGAAAGACAAATACCATATGATCTCACTCATATGTGGAATATAAGGAACAAAACAAACAAGCACAGGAAAAAAAACAGAGACACAAACCAAGAAACAGACTCTTAGAACAAAGTATGGTTTCCAGAGGGGGTGGGGGGCAGGACAGATGGGGATTAAAGAGTACACTTATCACGATGAAAAAAAAATAAAATTGTAAAACAGTTCAATATTAAACAAAAGAAAACTATTACTACATTTAAAGTAAATCATAAGCTGATAGTGTTAGAAATGACATTAGTCGTGACACTTTCTCAGGTGGTAGTAACTAAAAACCTAGGTGAGAGTAATTTCCAGGTTACTGATAAGCTCATTTCTTTTTCTTCTTTTTTCCCCATGGTAACAGCCAAAACTGTTTATTTGTAATAGCCAAAACTGCAAAACAACTACAATGTCCCTTAGTAGGGAAATGGTCAATGGTGGTACATCCATATCAGGGATCTTACTCAGCAATGAAAAAAAGTGAGCTATCAATACATGCTACAACTTGGATGGATCCAGGGAATAATGCTCGGTGATAAAAGCCAATCCCAAAAGATCATATGCTCCATAATTATATATTGCATTTATATAATATTCTTGAAATAAAATTACAGTGATGGAAAACAGATGAGGTGATGAGGTGGATGTGGGTATAAAGAGATAGCATGAGAAAAATCTTTGTGTGGATGCTTAGATTTCTTGATCCAGGTGCTAATGATTAGATATATTCTTTTTGTTAAAATTCTTAGATTTTTATACTTTGAGTTATGCACTTTTCTCTATGGCATATACTTAATAAAAGTTTTCTTAAAAACTGATCATAGTCTGCTGTGATGGGGAAAGCATATTTATGATAGACAGACAACTATAAAATGATGCAATGGGACAAATTCCATTGTGGCTTGTTGCCTTCAGTTTCATTACTTCACAATTATAAGATGAATAATACTATAGTTAGAAAGTTAATCTCCTATATTTATTAATGATAAATGAATCTTTTTATGTTCTTAATATTCACTTTTCGAAAGAAACAATGCTAATTCAAAAAATTACCCTGCCTGTTTTTTACAGATCTTGCTAAAGTAATCAGACCTAGCACGAAGAGTCCTTTAATTTGAAACACCCCAACTTTCTTTCATTTAGAAATATTTTATTACTAATTCAGATTTATCCTATTTCTGCAGTTCTGTCCAACAGAGGTTTGTGTGATAGTGGAAGCACTCCAATAAAATGGCTTCTGGTCACATGTGGCATTGGGTACTTAAAATGTGACTACTGCTACTAGTCACTCAATTTTTAAGTTCATTCAGTGTAACCTAATGTAAATTGAAAAAATCACATATAGCTACTGACTACCATATTGGGCAGTGTGTATTTAGAGCTTCTATTAAAAAAAGGTATTTGATATTCTAAATTCTATTCTAATGTTTTCTAAATATAGAAATAATATTTCTAATTCTAATATTTTCTTTTCCTTATTGGTATTTTGTTACGTATTTAAAAAACAGAACAAACAAAAAGCAAAGTCTTCCTTGAATTGGTGTTTGGAATTCCTAATTCAGTTTTCAAAAGTACTTTTATAGCAAGTCACTGACATTACTTTTTTTAATGTTATCTTTGGGTACACACCTTTACTGATGAATTGCTATTACAGGGTTTCTGAAACTCTGGCTTTTGAAGTTCCTGATTCATAGGAGCTTCCATAGAACATCACATGTAGTTTTTTTGTTTTTTTTTTTACATGCAGTTTCTGGAGAGCCCCATCTAGATTACCAAATGAGAATTACAGCAATGGAATCTTGAAGTTTGCAGTTTTGCATTTTTAACTGTCTCCCCAGTGATTCTTATGCAAACCAATATTTAAAAGTCTCTAATCTACAACATTCACTATTTTAACTGATGCTCTGTTTTAGCGCCCTATAATGTCAGTTTACTACAGCATTCACATAATAAATGTGAAGAGTGTTTTTCCCGAAAGACACAAGGTGGACATCTAGCCAAAAGCTTTCTTTCTTAAGTATGTGATTTACTAGGCAAGGGGATGGCTTACACAAATCTTTCTATTTTTACAGAAACCCAAATATCCCCAAATGTGTGTAGAATATTCATCTCTGTGTAAGCTTCATGGGTTAAATAATATGGGTAGGAACTTTAGAGCGCAAGAGTCCAGGCCACATTAAGTTTCAAATAATTTTTAAGAACTATATCCCCTTAGTTCAGTGGTTTTTAAACCTTGGTGACTATTCGGATCACCTGTCAAACTTGGCGAAAATGCATAGATCTAGTCTCCATCCTATTTCAATGAGCCTCCTCTCTGCGTCCTTTACTCTAAGGTAACTGATATATTTGAGAACTCTAACCTTTGAGAACCTCTGTTCTAGCTATCCAAGCCAAAAAGGAAATTGGTTCTTTTGAGAATACTTATTTAAGATACAGATTACTTTTATATATAAGGTATATTTAAAAGTTCTATTTTCTTCTCACCACCACACAATTAGTATAGTTCTTCTTATACATTGTCTTCATCACAGTACTTTATATTGTCATTTAAAAACATAAAATGATTCAAACAATACTACTTTCCCTCTTATACAGATGAGATTAACTCTATCATGGTATAGCCAACAGTGGTCCCTAATATTAATTGCATTAATTATTTTAGGTACGAAAACTTCCAGCCTTTCTCAGTATCATGTTGTCATGTTGTATTTTTGTTCTCTGCCCACATACTTTTTTTCTATTTATCAATCTATAAATAAGAAGGGTTGCCCTTTGCTTTACTCTCATCAGCTTATGAAAACGGACTTTTCCACTCAGATTAATGGCCAGGGGAGAAATGGATATACATAGCTCCTCATCCACTTCCCACATACAAATATGTTTTACCTGGTGTTTCTTCTCTTTCACTCCTATACACTGAATAAACTTTGCTCATAAAATACTTCAATTCCCAGCACCAATTACTACTATGGTTCTTCTGAACTCTGACTTGTGATGAATTATTTGTAAAGCTAAAATTTCCAAAATATAATGTGCCACTGCCAATTCCTACCTCACCCCTGTTTCCTGTTAAATTGTTTTCTGGGAATTACTATTTCTGATTGGCATAAAAGATAACTAGCAGAACTTAAAAATTATCCTAATAAAGCAATTAGTGAATAGCAAATAATCCAGTAAAAGAACAGACAGAGAATATCAATAGGCAATCACAAAAAAGGAAATACAAATGGCAAGATGTTTAACTTCACTAGAAATTGACAAAAAATAAAACATTACTGCTTTCAGATTGGCAAAAGTTGAAAAAAAAGTTCAAAAATTTTATTTTGGCAAGTATATAGATAAATGGATACTCTCATCCATTTCTGGCATGAAGCCAGATTGATAAAGCAGCTTAATGGTATCATTTCTAGAGAAATATTCATTACACGAACAAATGCTTGACTTAGGCACTATAATTAAAAAAAATAGGAATACCTTAAAGCCTTTATGTAAACAAGGAAGTGGTTAACAAAACCACAGGACATCAATATTACAGACTATAGTGCAGAAATTCTTTTCATTGACAAAAAGATGGCCTAAGACACATGTATATGTTATTCATTAAAAAAAGCAACAACCAAGAGATTCCAAGTGATACATACTGCATGGTTTTATTTGTGACAACAAAGAATGTTTTGTATATGTGTGTATATAAATACATACTTTTATGGTATATATATATATGTACATATATTTATATGTATGAAAATGCATAGTAAAATAATCTACCATGGCAAACCAAGTCAGTAATAGGGACACTTTCACAGAGGAGAGTGTGACTGAATAGAATACAAGTGAGTCTTTTTCCTTTACCAGTATACTGTGAATTCATAAGTGAAAATATATTTTTTCTATTACTAATGCAATTAAAAAAAAGTGCTGAGCAGGGAAGGCCATGCTGATCAGACTGCCTTAGAAACTGGTTCCTGGGGGGCATAAGTACAGTTGCCCAATATTCTGGTTGATAAAGACACTGAGTCAGAATGTAGGGAACAGAGGGGTATTCTGATGTCTTTCTTTTCTCAGATCATCTGAACATGCTTTTCTCAATCTGGTTTCACCTACACTCAATGTATTTTATATTTCTCCCAGATTTTAGCCTTAGGTAAACTGTCAGTGTTAGGGTTGGGAATATTGATCTCTTTTCTCTTCTTATGTTTTCCAATGTGAAGCTGAGGAAGCCAGCATCAGAGCTGCAAAGCCAGTTATCACATTAAATCACAAGTCAAATAAAATATTTACAAGATGCATTTGAATTTGAAATATCCCCCTTGGAAATTCATCCTGAGAGCCCCCTTTGATACTAGACTAGTACAAAACTATTAAACAAGGTGGAAAATACAGTACACCAAGAATCATTATGTTGCCTGCTAGAAGTTGAAACTAGTGGTGAGCATGGGAAGGGGGACAGGTTTGAGGGGGAAAGTATGGCAAAAGACCCTCCAGGATCAGTGTCTGAATGCTACCAGGAAAGACTCAGAGCACTCAAGCCAAGAACGACTTGTCACAAGGCAAGTGGGCTTCCTTCTCAAGGAAAAACTTAGAAAAAGATCAACAGAATTAAGCTGGCAGATCAAGAACTCTACAGAGTACCATAAAAAACTTTTTCCCCCCAGATTTTATAAATGACCTCTCCTTTATACCTGAACAAGAACAAAGTTGAGACTTTGAATAATCTTATTTTGCATTTGAAGAGAGCTACCGAATACGGAGAATTGTTACTGCCCCTTAAATTTTTATTGAGAATTATACTTGCCCTATATAAATTTTAATCTCCTTCATAGTCCCTGAAGGACCAACTTAAAAACTAACCTCCAGATGTGCCATGACTATGAAATCTCTCCAGTCAACATAATGACCGGCCAAGCTCTATTATTTTCTTTGTTCCTTTACTTTACACTCTGCTTAGCTTTTCTTTTTCTGACAAATGTTTAACCAAGTCCCTTAGCAATGACTCAGTTCCTTAAAGACCTACAACTCATCACAAACTGGGAAATCTCCGGTTTGCATCAGATATTAGTAGTATCCAGTGGAATATCTCTGTGCATTTAAGACAGAGCAAGGAAATGCTTAATGGGAAGTGGTTTCATTATAACAAGCTGCTGAATTATTTACACCAATAAAAATTTATCTGCTGGAGTCGCCTGAAAAAAAATTATCCTCTTGGTATATAGAATTGTTGTCTGCAGTGAAATAAGGATGCACAGCACTACCATCCTACAAGCACCACAGGAACATTTAAATTATTCTCCTATCTCTCGTTGTCTTTTTGTGTTTGGTAAAGGGAATTTAAGGAAATTAATGCCTAGTTGGACTGAAAGTAATGACCACAAAGCAGTATCATTATCTCTAGAAGATTTTGCAGATTACATGGTTTTAACAAATAGTTAAAACTCCCAAGTCTCACTATGTGTGTGTATAGACACACACAGGTGCACACACACACCTGTATCCATATCTATATCTATATCCATATGTCTATCTATATCTATATCTATATATTTTTTGAAATAACCATTACAGTGTATAGGGCTCCTATCCATGAGAAAAAAATAGGCCACAAATTTTTCTTATATATGTTAGATAGTAGGATAGAAAATAAAGAATTTGGATTGCCATTAAGTTAAGAAAAAATTCTTATAGAGTTGGGGTTTAAAAACGTTATAAATTCTTATTTCATTTTAGTTGTATTGATTTTCTCCTTTAGACTCATGGAAAGTTTTCTACAGAAATATTAATTAGAAAATAGGCCAGGTAAGGAATATTGTCCATTCTGAAAATTAAACATTCACTATCAAAACTGTTAGGTTCTGCACCAAGATGGCAATATAAGTAAACTCCTGAATTTTTCCCCTCCCCTAGATGCACCAAATGTACAGCTATACCTGGAGCAATTTCCCCTGAAATTCAGAAACTAGCTGAGTAACTCCTACACATAGGGAGAATGAGAAAATATCCATACTGAAATGGGTAGGAAAGGCTGAGATACACTCACTATAAGCCCCACCCCCAGCACAGCACCATAAAATAAAAGGTGGAAGGTTCGGACCATACATTTGGCACTCCAATTTTTAAGGCTCCCAGCAAAGAAATCAGCCCCAAAACACCTCGATCTAAAAGCCAACAGAGTTAAAGCCAACAGTTTGTGTTATTGAGTCCACAGGACTACAACAAAAAAGCAGTTATTAATGGGAGCATGAGCACTCACCAAGGCTATCCACCCAGCCCTGAGGACAGAGGGAGAAGGTAACAGTGCCTATCTCCCAATCTTTCCCTGGAAGGGGTTTGGCTGCATATTTTTTAAGCTACAGCCTGAGGGTGCAGCTGCTAATTAGCAAGCATCCAGGTGCTCACTGTGATCCTCCTAAGAGCCCAAAAGAGTCAAAAGACACTTTCCCTACCTTCTCCCTATGGTTCACTTCAATAATAAAAACAGGATGCCAGTACCCCCCTGGAAGGAGCAGATCCACACATCTAGAGCTTTATCATTTATGGCTTCCATCCCAGGGATAGGCTCCAACATTATCTAGCTTTGATAACCAATAAGGTTTGCATTCCTGAGTGGAAGGCAGACGCTTAACCATCTGAGCCACCCAGGCATCCCAAGGAAGTGGTTATTAAATGAGCACAGGAGAACTAGCCCAGGCTATATACATGAGCCCAACATAGAGGAAACTGAAAAGACCAAATACTAATAAGGATGCTTAATCAGTTATCAAAAACCTCTTAACAAAAAAAAGTCCAGGATCAGATGGCTATATAGATGAATTCTACCAACCATTCAAAGAATTAGTACCAATTCTTATCAAATTCTTCCAAAAAAAAATAATAATAATAAGACAGGAAGGAACACTTCCAAAATCATTATACAGAAGCCAGCATTACACTGATACCAAAGCCTGATAAGGACACTAAAAGGGAAAAAAAATTACAGGCCAATATTCCTGATGAACATAAATGCAAAGATCTTCAAGAAAATACTAGCAAACCAAATTTAGCAAGACATGAAAAGGCTCATACACCACAATCAAGTGGCATTTTTTTCTAAGATGGCAAGGATGGCTCAATATATGCACAGTAAGCGTGGTACACCACATTAACAAAATGAAAGATTGAAATATGATCATTTCAATAAATGCAGAAAAAATATTTGACAAATTAAATCATGTTTCATGATAAAAAAAACTGGGTGATAGACATTAAGGAGGGCATGTGATGTAATGAGCACTGTTTATTATTTAAGACTGATGAATCACTGACCTCTACCTCTGAAATGAATAATATATTATATGTTAATTAAATGAATTTAAATTTAAAAAATGGAAAAATAGGGGAGGAGCAAGATGGCAGAGGAGTAGGAGACTTAAATTTCCTCTGGTCCCAAGAATTAAGCTAGATAGGGATCAAACCATTCTGAACACCTAAGAATTCAAAAGGAGATCGAAGAAAAGAATAGCAGGAACTCTCTGAACAGAAAAGCGACCACTTTCTGGAAGGTAGGACGTGTGGAGAAGTGAATCCGAGGCGATATTTGGGAAGATAGACGGTGGGGGAGGGGGCCTCTGTCAGCTGCTACTGACAAGTGATAGAGCAGCAGAGCACAAAATCGGAACTTTTAGAAGTCAGCTCTGCTGAGGGATGTTGCTCCCGTGGCTAAGCGGGGGGTGGAACACTCGCGGGACAGTGTGGTATCAGGACCCTTGGGGTCACAGAAAGACCAGGGGTGCCTGAGTGTGGCAGAGCTCCCAGGTATCGGAGCTGGGAAGCTGGCTGCAGAGTCGGAGCAGAGGAGCAGGCTCTCAGCCCGGGGTTGCCATAAACTGTGATCCCCGGCACAGTCAGGCCACTGCTCCTCCAGCAGGGACCCGACAAGTGGCAGATCCGGGGAGACTCCCCTTCCTCCCCCGGGAGGAGTGGCACGGGAGTGCACCGCAGGGATCTGCTGGGTTTGGAGACTCCACACGGGGTCGTGTGCCAGAGACAGAAATGCTCGGTCACAGGCTAGGTGAGCACAGAGTGCGGCCGGAGACCGGGGAGATGGGAGTGATTGACTGCTTTTCTCTGGGAGGGCACTGGGGAGTGGGGCCCCGAGTTCTCAGCTCCTCCAGGGCGGAGATTGGGAGGCCGCCATTTTCACTTTCCTCCTCCAAAGCTGTGAGGAAAGCTTGCAGGGAACAACCTGACAAGGGCGGGGCAATTCCGCCTCCCGCAAAGACATCTGAGAACCACGGCAACAGGCCCCTCTCCCAGAAGATCAACAAGAACAGGCAGCCAAGACCAAGTTTACCAATCAATGAGAACAGCAGAACTCCAGCACTAGGGGAATACAGCACCTAGAATTCATGGCTTTTTCCACCTGATTCTTTAGTCTTTCAAAGTTAATTGTTTTAATTTTCTTTTTTCCCTTTTTCTTCTTTTTTTTTTTGAATTTTTCTTTTTCCCTTTTTCAACCAACTTATCAATCCCTCTTTTAAAAATCTTTTTTTATTTTTCATTTTTTGAGTCATATTCCATCCCTTCATAGTAGTTAACCTTATTTTTGGTAAATATATATAAGTTATTCTGACTTTAAAATTTTGGGATACAGTTTCCCCTAACAGACCAAAATATACCCTAACTCTCTAGTGTATGGCTTTGTTCTAGTCTCCTGCCTGATCACATTTTCTCCCTTTTTTTTTTTTAAATCCTCTTCTTTCTTTTTTCAACCAACTTATCAATTCCTTTTATAAAATCTTTTATAATTTTCATCTTTACAGTCATATTCCATCCTTTCATCGTGTTTATCCTTATTTTTGTGAATATATAAGTTTTTCTTTCTTTTAAATTTTGGGAGGCACTTTCTTCTAACAGACCAAAATACTCCCAAAATCTAGTGTGTGGCACTGATCTCTGCACCAGCCTGATCATATTTGATCATATTCTGTTTTTCTGTTTGTCTTTTGTTTTTTTCTTCTTCTTTTTTTTCTTTCTTTCCCTTTATTTTCCCCAAGTTTCAGGTCTCTTCTGATTCGTTTAGTGTATATTATTCTGGGGTCATTGTTACCCTGTCAGCATTTTGTTCTCTCATTCATCTATACTCCTCTGGACAAAATGACAAGATGGAAAAAATCACCTCAAAAAAAAAGGACAAGAGGCAGTACCAACTGCCAGGGACCTAATCAATATGGACATTAGTAAGATGGTGGAACTAGAGTTCAGAATGACGATTTCAAAGATAATAGCTGGGCTTGAAAAAAGCATGGAAGATATTAGAGAAACCCTTCCTGGAGAAATAAAAGAACTAAAATCTAACCAAGTCGAAATCAAAAAGGCTATTAAAGAGGTGCAAAAAAAAAAAAAAAAAAAAAAAAATGGAGGCTCTAACTGCTAGGATAAATGAGGCAGAAGAGAGAATGAGTGATACAGAAGACCAACTGATGGAAAAATCAAGAAGCTGAGAAAAAGAGATAAACAACTACTGGATCACGAGGCAGAATTCAAGAGATAAGTGATACCATAAGATGAAACAATATTAGAATAATTGGGATCCCAGAAGAAGAAGAAAGAGAGAGAGGGGCAGAAGGTATAATGGAGCAAATTATAGCAGAGAACTTCCCTAATTTGGGGAAGGAAACAGGCATCAAAATCCAGGA
>NW_022589710.1:5313873-5360507 GCF_004348235.1 Phoca vitulina
ACTTGGTTAGATTTTAGTTCTTTTACTTCTCCAGAAAGGGTTTCTCTAATAACTTCCATGCTTTTTTCAAGCCCAGCTAGTATCTTTAAAGTGATGATTCTGAACTCTAGATCTGACATCGTACTAATGTCCGTATTGAGTAGGTCCCTGGCAGTCGGTACTACCTCTTGTTCTTTTTGTTGAGGTGATTTTTTCCGTCTTGTCATTTTGTGCAGAGGAGAATAGATTAATGAGAGAACAAAATGCTAGAAGGGTAACAACGTCCCCAGAAAATATACTCTAAACAAATCAGAAAAGACCTGAAGCAGTGGGAAAAGAAAGGGAAAGAGAGAAAAAAGAAAAAGAAAGAAAAAAAAAAAAGAAAAAAAGATAAAGATAAAAACAAACAAAAACAGAACAAAACAAAACAAAACAAAAACAGAATGTGATCAAAATGATCAGGCTGGTTTATAGATTAGTGCCACACACTAGATTTTGGGTGTATTTTGGTCTGCTAAAAGAAAGTGCCTCCCAAAATTTTAAAGAAAGAAAAACTTATATATGTACAAAAATAAGGGTTGATATGATGAAGGGATGGAATATGACTGTAAAGATGGAAATTATAAAAAATTTTATAAAAGGAATTGATAAGTTGTTTGAAAAAAGAAAGAAGAGGATTTAAAAACAAAAAAGAGAGAAAATGGAGAGAATGTGATCAGGCAGGGAAGTAGAAAAAAACCATACACTAGAGATTTAGGGTATATTTTGATCTGTTAGAAGAAACTATCTCAAAATTTTAAAGAGAGAACAACTTATATATATATGCCAAAAATATGGATAACTACTATGAAGGGATAGAATATGACTCTAAAAATGAAAAATAAAATTTTTTTTTAAAAAAAAAGGGATTGATAAGATGTTGGTTGAAAAAGGGAAAAAGAAAAATTCAAAAAAAGAAAAAAGAAAAAAAGACAGTTAAAAAAAATAATTAACTTTGAAAGACTAAAGAATCATGGTAAAAAAGCCATGAATTCTATGTGCAGTATTCCCCTAGCGCTGGAGTTCTGCTGTTCTCACTGATCAGTAAACCTGGTCTTGGCTGGCTGTTCTTGCTGATCTTCTGGGGGAGGGGCCTGTTGCCGTGGTTCGCAAATGTCTTTGCCGGAGGCGGAATTGCCCCGCCTTTGCCTGGTCCGGGCTAAGTAATCTGCTCGGGTTTGCTCTCTGGAGCTTTTGTTCCCTGCAAGCTTTCCGTACAGCTTTGGAGGCAGAGAGTGAAAATGGCGAGCCTCCCAGTCTCCGCCCCGGAGGAGCCGAGAACTTGGGGTCCCGCTCCTCAGTGAGCCCCCAGAGAAAAGCCGTCAGTCACTCCCATGTCCCCGGTCTCCGGCCGCACTCTGTGCTCACCCGGCCTGTGACAGCGCGTTTCTATCTCTGGCACCCGACCCCGGGTGGAGTCTCCAAACCCAGCAGATCCCCACAGTGCGCTCCTGCACCGCTCCTCCCGGGGGAAGAAGGTGAGTCTCCCCGGATCTGCCGCTTGTTGGGTCCCTGCTGGAGCAGTGGCCCGACTGTGCCACGGATCACGGTTTATGGCAACCCCGAGCTGAGAGCCCGCGCCTGGGCTCCGTCTCTGCAGCCGGCTTCCCTGCTCCGATACCTGGGAGCTCTGCCTCACTCAGGCACCCCCGGTCTTTCTGTGACCCCGAGGGTCCTGAGACCACACTGTCCCGCGAGGGTTCCACCCCCCACTTCGCCACCAGAGTGACGTCCCTCAGCGGAGCAGACTTCTAAAAGTTCCGATTTTGTGCTCCGCGGCTCTATCACTTGCCAGAAGCGGCCGACGGAGGCCCCTCCCCCGCCGTCTATCCTCCCCGCCGTCTATCGCCTCGGATTCACTTCTCCGCACGTCCTACCTTCCAGAAAGGGGTCGCTTTTCTGTTCAGAGAGTTGTTGCTATTCTTTTTTCGATCTCCTGTTGAGTTCATAGGTGTTCAGAATGGTTTGATCCCTATCCAGCTGAATTCCTGAGAGGAGACGAAATCCAGGTCTCCTACTCCTCCGCCATCTTGCTCCGCCCCCCCGAAATTAATTTGAGAGAGTGTAGAAAGAGTTTATAGGGAGTTTGAAAATTGTTTTCACAGAAAATATTGATTTGTTTCACAAAGGAAAAGAGAAAAACAAAATACACTCATGTTTGAGGAACAGACAAATCAAGAAAATGGTAGGAAATATGAGGGCATCCATTATCAGTGTACAGTTTTTCTTCAGTGATATAAAAACCTAATCTTTCCTTTTCAGAATTGACCAGATGGGTAATTCTGTTTATGATTCTTTCCCTCAAAGAGTGTTCCTCCAAATCATAGAAACAAACATCTTTAGAGAAATTTCAATGTCTACAATACCCTATTTTAAAGTTAAGATGAATTAACATAGTTTGCATATAATAAACCTGTTGTAATGAAAGTTGCCCTAAATATCTTGTTACAAAGATATTTATGTATGCTGACCAATAAATTATTTAAATTTGTTTAAGGGGGCTCCTGGGTGGCTCAGTCAGTTGGGCATCTGCCTTCGGCTCAGGTCATGATCCCAGGTCCTGGGATGGAGCCCTGCATCAGGCTCCCTGCTCAGCAGGAAGCCTGCTTCTCCCTCTCCTACTCCCCCTGCTTATGTTCCCTCTCTCACTGTGTCTCTCTCTGTCAAATAAATAAATAAATAAAAATCTTTAAAATAAATAAATAAAATTGTTTAAATGTGAGCATACTAATCAGAAATTAGGTGGGAGAATATCTTAACTGCACAGCCAAACTGGGAGGGGTCTGCACATGGAAATCACCATATTTACTAGATATGGGAACACAATTCTCTTTTACAGGTAGAGTTATTTGAATTGCAGTAGGGTCAGTTAGGCATGTATTTAATAATACAAGTGCATAATGTGACCAAGGGAGATCACAAGGGAAAAATAGAGCAATTATTACATGGGTCACCCAAATTAAAAATTGGCCTAAGTAGGCTCTTCTCATCAGGAAAGCCTGTCTATATGTGGTGGGGCTCCAAATATCACATCAAGGCTCAGAGACAAGATTTCCATCCCTCAGAAAGAAACTGGCAAGAAAATCTCAGGGCCTCTGTTTCATAGCTGGCCCTCAGGAACAGGAGTCTAGGTGTAAATCTTGGAGCATAGTTAGAAGAACTATTAGCAGAACTAGACTAAGTGCTGCTGTGGGTCCTGAAAGTGGTAGTGGTCTTAGAGTAGCAAATAAAGTTAACAATTAAACCAAAAGTAGATAGCAAATTATTGAGATTTGAATTCAAGTTTGGGATTAGGTTAATATTTGACACTAATTTCTAGAATGTATAGCTAAAGTATCTTAAATATCTGTACTTTCAGTTCAGGATTGGTCCTCAGAAATTGCTATAGAATATTCATTCCACATATTCATACCCAGGAACTTTCATCTACTATGCAATATTCTTGATAATAAGGATGCAGAGATGAAATAACTTGGTCTCCCAGACTAAGAGCCACAATGAAACATAGAAACATAGAAAAGTCTATTATCTTGTGTAATAACCATTTCTGTTTGTGTCCTCCCAGTTATTACATATCTTGGCTTGGGCTGCTATAACCAAATACTATAGGCTGGGTGGGTAAAACAATAGACATTGACTTCTCTTAGTTCTGGAGGCTGGAAAGTCCAAGCTCAAGTTGTCCATAGATTCAATTCATGGTGAGGGCCTCTTTCTGGCTTGCAGGTGGTTGCCTTCTTGCTATAATCTCACATGAAGCTCTGGTGTCTCTTTTTCTTCTTAGAAGGGACCTGTCCCTCCATGAGTACTCCAACCTCATGATCTCATCTACACCTAATTACCTCCCTAAGTCTCCACCTCCTAATATCACATTAGGGGTTATAGGCTTTAACATATGAATTTTGGGAAGATGCAAACATTCAGTTCATAACATTACTGGAAACACACACGGTAGACAAAGATACTATATGTTACAAAAATTCAGTATGAAAAGACTAACTCAATGTACAGATGGGGAAAAAAGAATACTCCATTTACGGATTCTCAGCATAATTTGTTTAAAAAGCAAGAGAGTTCATTTGCTTTATTTTATCAGTTCTCCATTTTGAGGGAGATGGTTTCTACATCTTCTGTAATTTGACCTGGTTTCTAATACGGTGTGTTGCACTCAGTTGGAGCTCTGCAAAATGCCTGAATAAGTGAAGCTTTTATATCCTTTGATTTCCTAGCAAATACAGACTATGTGCGTAATAGTTCCTGGGTAATTTCCTAGCATTTATACAGCTTCAAATACTTAGGAAGAAAATCAAATATTCCCTAGGAGTTCCTCTAAAGAAAAAAAAATTCTCTCCTGGAAATAAAAACACATTCTCTGTCTCATGATTTTGTGTATGAAAAACATGAATACTGGGATTAATGATTCTTTTTCTGTCAGTAAGATTATTATAGAGTATAAGGTGATGCTATCACTTTTTTTGAGATCCCTGATTCCTCATTATGTAAAATGCATTTTTTTAAAAGTTAATTCACATTAGGTGCAAGACCTAAACAATTACTGTTTTACAAATATGTCCCAGGAATGCACTATTACTTTGATATACAGTATAAGAGATGGATAAAGAAGTGAGTTTTTCTCCCCCTCTGACATAGGATAATAGGGGAAAATGTTTTAAACACATCCTTTAGCTGTGATGAGGGTACCAACTGTCCAGATTTGCCTTGGACTAAGAGAGGAAGACTGTTTTTGTGAGAACCATGGCTGTATCAATTGCCTCTTGTTGTACAGATTGTTGTAGGAATTCTACATAATAAACATCAACAAAATTTTAGTGGCATTCAACATTACACACGTGTTCCTTAATCACAGGTCTGCTGTTTGTCAGCTGGAGTGACTCTGTCTCAAACTGTAGGTCTCTGAGTTTGGCACTCTCTGTTTTGCTCCAGAGTGTAGGCTAAGTAGGCAACAACTACCTGGGCCATATTATTTTCATAGTAAAGGTTGCACTCCCAGAAGGATAAGCAAAAACACTCTCAACTTCTTAAGACCTAGGTTTGAAATTGACACACTGTTATTACACACATGGGAAATCAACCAAAGCAAATTAATTGTTCAAGTCCACCTTCAAAGAAATGGAGATGTGAGTATTTGCTAAGCAATAATCTAATCTGCAACAATGGCAAAATTGATATCCTGATTTGAAGGGCGACATCTTTGTTGTTTCCTGTCTTGTTAGATGAGTATACTAGAAAGTTTTGTGCTTCTTTGAGCAGTAAATTCACTTTTTAACTTAGAAGATTTTGTTATTCCTTACATGTATTATTTCTAACTTAAAGTTGAATTTAAATGATTTCTTGATGTAGTTATCTGAATTCAATTGCCTTGAAGCCATCAAACATTTTCCCTTCTCATTTAGCATTGTCAGATAAAATATAGGACACCTAGATATATTTGAATTTCAGATAAACAATGAATAAATATTTCATATAAGTATGTCCCAAATTTGTGTTGTGTATCTGAAATTCAAATTTACCTGGACGTCTGCATTTTATTTGTTATATCTGGCAGCATACTCTCATTTAACCAATGTACTGATCAATATCCTTTGGATTACTTAATAGATTCTTACTAGGAGTCAGACTTCCAAGGTACAAAGTATGAGTTCCTGACCCCAGGAAGCTTAGTCTAGATTGAGAAATCCATGATTACATTACTGTGACAAAGTTTGTGAATGGCTTAAGATATTATGCCATATATGCTATTGAAGCACATGTAGGGGCAATTGACCAAGAGTGGGAAGGTGAGGTAAGGGTTTTTGTTTTTTTGTTTTTTTTTGATGTAAGTATTTGGTGAAAGTCCTAGGACAAATTAAAGATCAGCTTTAACATGTATATAACCCTAATAGGCAATTCACTTGTCCATGAAAATAAAATAGAACATAATTTCTGCTGTAGAAAGTGCTGCTACATGTTTATATGGCAGGGTATTTTATTACTCAATTGTTATGGAGAATGTTGCTTTCTTAAATTGTCAAGTTTGAAGAATTTAACTGAGCTCCAGAAATCTCTATTTCTTTCTTCTCCTTCTTTGACATTGTCATTTTTTTTGTATTACAGTTTATATTGCCATTACAACTGTCCACATTTTACTGAAGTCTAATATTTTAAAAATCATTTTCATTGACATTACTTAATATAACTTGTGAATTAACTCTGTGAAGAAACAGAGCAGATAAATGTTGTCATTGACATTTTGTGTTGAATGAATCAGAAGTCCAGAGAATCTAAAAAACATTTTTATTCATAAAACTAATGTCATAAGCCTTGATTTTAAATCATCTGACTCCACTGACCTTTTATGTTACATTATAATGTCTTGATTCTCCTTCATCTCATAGTATGATAGTCCTATAGATGTGAATCATATGAATTTGGGGATATTAGGCAGTATAGAGAATGGACCAAAATTTTTTTTCCTGAATTTGGTTCCAGATACCAAACGTAGTATGCAGCACTCATCAAAATAATTGGACTTTTATTATTTTCAGCTGTCAATCTCTAAGCAGCTAAGTTGGAACAAATGTAAGAAATGAGAAAAGGGTTTGTGATCTCATCAAATTTAATTCTTTACTGGGCCAGGATTATTACATTTTACCATCCCCATTGCATTTTTATTCCCCTCCTGGATTTTTGCCTAATGTATTTGATGACATTACTGTAGAATTGAGATCTAAAGAAATTATCAGAAGACTACCTATAAAAACCAATTTTGTGTGGACTGTGATACATTATCTTAAAACTTCATTTTAATTGTTACCTGCTTTTAAATGAAATTGAGTTCCTCAATTTACAGAAGTAAAATCTTGAAATATTATCTAATGTGTTTAATATTCAGAGTGCACAATCTGATTTAATCAGTTGTGAGTGCTAGACATTCAAATGAATGAATAAACTGCACATACATAATCAACAATATATTATTTCTAATTGAGTTAAATGCCTAAATGAGTTTAGCTTATTTTGCAATGTTGAAAATGTTTGTAATTCACTTGGAAATGAATTCTTCTTTATTGTGGACAGATTTTTTTTTTGACAGATTTATGAGAGACTAGATTTTGGTTAACTGTGTGGTACTTTTACCTTCAGAGTTAATTACAAGAGCTTAAATTGTACAGAACACTGTGTGGTACTTCTATACATTAAATTATTTACCTTACCAATATCAGATACTGTAATCGAAAGTGTTTAGTCCTATTATGTTTATTTGGGCTTCACTTAATTTCTTTTTTTCCCCTCTTCCTCATCTCTCTCTCTCTCCCCCTCTCTCCCCACACACACCATTTCCCTCGTCTCTCTCCTCCGTGCCCCTCCCCTCCTTCCTTCCTTCCTCCCGCCTTCCCTCCTTCTCTCTTCCTTTCTCCTTTTTCTGTTTCTCTCCCACTCTCTTTTTTGTTTTCAAAGTGTAGGGTTTTAAAAAATGAAGTGACTGTCCATAAATTGTGAGTGGGTTAAAGATTATTACTTCAGTATTTGTTCTTTAACTTTATAGATTGTAACATGTCGCTATGCAACCAGAAAAATTAGATGATTGAATAGATCTCCCTCTTGAGAACATATCAATGTCTATTATTGTCTACCTTTAAATAATTTGTAGTCATTTCCCTCAAAACATTAAGGTGGGGCAAACTCATTTTTTATGCTGCTTGTAAAATAATTATTAGCAGTGTATTATGAAGGCATGATTCATTCATTCATGTATAAAATGCTATGAGCTTCTCTAATGTTGAAAGCACAGTGGGTACATTATAAGAAACTTAAAACCGAACAGGTCTAGTCCTCAATTCCTGAAATTCACATTGTGTTCTAATAAGGGCCTCTGCAATTGGAAAAAGGCAAACATGGAAAAAGATCAGATGTAATAATGGAAATAATTACTGAATTAGATAAAGGGGCTTATGGAAAGGAGGTAGTATATATGATGTAGCCTAGAGAGTAAAATGTATAGCATTTAATTTCACTGAGAATATTTCATGAAGTAATGCGTAATTTTCATTAGGAAAAAAATCACTTTCTGAATTTTGAGATATTAGATTCCGTTTTCAAGAAACACTGAAATTTCCTTTCAAGAATTTTTAAAGGTTTATGGCTGATAATTATATCTGACATTTTTAAATTATGTAGTTTAAAAATATATTTTAGTGACACCAGTTAGCTACTTTGGGAAGTATAATAGATGTATAAAAATGTTTTTTTTAATGACCTTACAGAGTTATGACATTTAAAAATAGGAAAAAATGAAGAAAAATACCGAGGAATTTACAATTGAGTTCTGATAAGTAAGGTGAAGCAAATGCTATAGGAGATCAGTGTATGGAAAAATTTGAAAACTGGTGTTCACAAAATCTTTATTAAGTATATGATACTTACAGTCATTGAGATGGATGATGGAAAGGACTTTTGAACTCTTCTATTGCACTGTCATGTTATAGATGATTGACTCAAAGATCTTTTTGACAGGTCCCCTGTAACAAGAAGAGTAAAAACTTTTTTAATATTAGTGGTAATACTCAGCCATATTTAGGTTCTCAAAATCCCCCACTGGACCTAAAATTCTTAAATCAACTATTCTGCCCCTCTTTCTTTCACATGATGTGATCTGGTAAGAGGTGTCTGTAGAAGACACTTTTTGTCACAGACCAATTTTCCTTGGTACAACAAAGCCACTGAGAATGGACTTGTGATGTAGTCAAATTCCTGTCAATAGTCTAAGTTTGACCTTGTGACTTTGAGACATGGGCAGAAACAGATCTCTTTAGAAACTTTAAGGAAATAAAACATCGACTATCAGAGCTCAAGATAAGTCATCTTCAGATTTCTAAAATTAGATTTGCTGTTTCTCTTGGAGACCCTGATTTTTCTCTGACCAGGTACTTGCATATACATTCACTTTCTCCATAGGGCCATTTTGAGGTTCTCAGTAGTTCTATTTGGTATGCTAGCCTGAGGAATACACCAAGCCAGGTGACCTGTTTTAACCTTGGCGGAGTGAAGTAGTCATGTAGATCCAACTGAAAGATAAACCAAATGTTACATCCTATTTGTTTTCCTTCTGAGTAATGTGGCATTATTCATTCTTTGAGAAAATGACACTTTAATGCTACCGTTATCATTTGACAGAATTAAAACTTTAAAATGTCACCATAGTGACTTCATAAATGTAACAAAAATTCCCGAGTTTCTCTTATTTTTAGACAGTTTACCTAGGTATACTGGATTAATGGTCCACTATTTGTTATGCTGAACTACCATTTTTATGCATTTTACTGAAACTTTGTTATATGACCACAATTAAACAGCACTCAAAACAATGTTCTGAGCTTGAACTTTAAAGGGAAGTTCCCTGAATAGAACACAGTAATGTCCTTTACGGTATTAGAAAGTCAGCGAGACTCAAAGATAAGTATAGTTGACTGAAGTCAGAAGGGCTGGGTCCTAGCTCTTAATAAATTTATATTGCTATGCAGTTCTCTTAGGCTTCCATTTTCATCAAGAGTATTACCTATATAGCTCAAGGAATTCTAAGTATCAAATGATAGTGTGTGTTGACTTGAAAAATGAAAAGTATATCAATCTACATTACTGTCATCCATATTTTTACAAAATATTGCATAGATCTTGAGGAAAGGTTTCAATGTATTTTGAACTTGTCAAGAGAAATTTTTAAAATCTAAAATGTCTGAACACTTTATTATACAAATTCATTACCTATATCCTGAATGCTACCATTCACTTTATTTTTTTACATATTAGCTTCCTACCCATTTATACAGGAAGACTATAGTCTAGTTCTATAAAACAGGTGCGGTGGAGAGGAAACTTTCTTGGACTTTGCTTCTCTTAATTGTTTTTAAACACAATACAGCGTATTAAACAGTGATTCACCCACCATTACACAGCAATAATTAGCAGTGTTAAATAGACTCTAAACCAATTACATTTATCTTTCTCTTTTGTGATAAAATAGGAAGATTCCTTAGGCTGGAGCCATATCCAGGTTTGAACATAAGCTGCATTATCTTTACTTATAAAATAGGCACTTGGAGATTAAGTAGCTACACATACACACACACACACTCTCTCTCACATATCAAGTATAAGTTAATATTTAAAATTTTAGGAAACAAACATACTCATATAACATGTATAAAGTAACACCCAGAGCATTAAACATTACCAAAATATCTGTTGGGTCAAAATTTTGGAGAGGTCTATAAATCCACACATGGTATTGAGTTTAATCTCCAAATTCTGATTGTGGTAATTGAAATCCCCGACTTTGATGTTCAGATTTCTCTTTTTGCTCTTCCTTCCCATGTGTGTATCTGTCCTTTGATCACTCCTTACATGATCATGGTTGAAGAACTCAAACCTTTATTATCATTTTGTTCACTCTACACAGTGCCTTCAGATGAGATAGTTAATACTCTTCACCAACAACTTCTGTCTTTCAGACCAATATAACCAAGTTCTTAATATCTCGTTTGGGTTGTTCTATAAGCACATTAAATGTGTCTAGAATGAATGAACTATTATCCTTCCTCTCCAAACTATTTTTGTATATTCATATTTTCATAGATTAATCCAGTGTAGTGTTAATTAGCCTGGAGTTTTAGATAGATTCATGGAACTCATGAAATAGTATGAGTTCCTATTAGTCATAGGACAGGAGTTAGATTCTTAAACAAGTCTGTGACCCCCAAAATGTTCAGAATATGGTGTTATAGAAATAAATCAGAAATAGCCATTCTATTCTACATTACTAAATCTCTATATTCTATCAGGTATCAACATGTACAGATTAATATTTGAATCTTCTGCTACATTCCCCTCATCACAGGCTTAATGAAAACTATCAGTACTTCTCATTTGAATTATCACAAATGTATTCTGACCAATATTTCTACTGTCTGCTCCTCCAATCCTCTGTGTTGCTGTTGAAATACCTTTTCTAAATTTCATATTTGACTGTCATTTCCCTGCTCAAAATCCATCAATAGGCCCCATTTAGCTTTCTGAGAGGATTTTAACAGTCAGAAACTCTGCATTGTCTGAGATGTCCTCTGTTCATATTATCAATTTAGAATCATTGCTGTAATAGATGCAGGTACTAAGTGGAATACTTATTTTTCAAGTGAGGTATTTTGAGCAAAAAATAAAAGATGAAGTTACTTACATTTTTGGCCTCTGCCTACCTCTCAAACTTTATTTCTCACCATTCAGATTTATGCATTCTCTCATCCAGTTACATTGAAGTCAGGGAAGTTATTCAAATTGACCATATTTTTTCACTGCTTTTCAGTGTGTTGTTACCTCTGGGCATGTCCTTCCTAACATTATTTATCTACCTAACTTCTAATAGTTCTTTAAATTTCAGCTTATGTTTTACTGCCTTCTCTTGTCCTCAGTATTATTTAGGTGCCCACTTATGTGTTCCAAGAGTGTAATAGGCATACTTGTACCACAGCATTTATTACTGTGTTGTGATCATGAATTCATATTATTTGTCCCTCAGACTGTAAGCTGAACAGAACAGAGACCTTTTTATATGTGATAATGTGGGCACTGAATAAAATTTCTGTTGAATGAATGACTGGATTTTTGTTCTATCATTCATTGGCTATGTGACTTTGGGTAAAAAAGAACTTAAAACCACTCAGTGTTGGGTGCCTGGGTGGCTCAGTCGGTTAAGCATCTGCCTTTGGCTCAAGTCATGATCCTGAGGTTCTGGGATTAAGCCCCACATTGAACTCTCTGCTCAGCAGGGAATCTGCTTCTCCCTTTGCCTGCCACTCCCCCTGCTTGTACTCTCTCTGTCAAATAAATAAATAAAATCTTAAAGAAACCACTCAGTGTTGTTTTATCTTTCTCAATGCTATTTTTCTTATCAAGTCATATGGAAATAATAATGTCTACTTTAGAGACCTATTTTAAAACAAATCAGATCATGGCAATCTATTATGAGTTTTCATACCATTACTTATTAATGTTCTAAAACTTACAAATGGTTTTTATACAAATGAGAGTAGATTCAAAATAATCGTTGGATATTACCACTTCTGCTTTATTCACATATCATTATTTGGAAGGTGGAGTAGTTAAATGCTAGAGGTCCCTGAAATGTACACCAAAATGAGCCACATAGAAACCTCATCCATCTCATGCATCATGGCAGGGGGAAATGGTAACTCCTTATCTGTCATGTGATTGTGCTCCTTAAACGTGAGTTATTTTCTCTGCTCCTTTACAGCTTTATTTCACTTTCCTGAAAAATGTGATTAGGACCAAAATATTTTAAATTATTATTTTCTTTCTTAACTCTTAAGTTACATACTTTAAATTCCAACAGTTTGGCCAGGTAAGGAGATCCAACAAACTATTCCACTTATTTCTGAATATTGAAATCTTATAGTTTTGAAAATCAGCTTCAGGAACAGTGGATATGCTTTTTAAACTTAAGGATAGAAACAAAGAGAAGACAAAATAAAGGAGTTGGGTGAACTTTAACATGAGATAAGAATAGGAGGGAAAATTTTGTGAGCCTTGTATAGCTTGTACCTAGACATAGGCCATGGTGGGAGTATGCCCATCATGAAGATTAGCAAGTGCTGCAAATCAGGAACTCCTCTTCTGTCTTCAAGAGCCAGATGACCAGCACCACCACTGGCAATTAGGAGAAATTGAATGAACATTTGGAAGAGATAGCCATGGCTAAATCCTAAAGAATCTGAATTCTGGCAAACTATATAATGCCACATAGATATTCTTGACTCTTCCCACCTAGAAATTTGTTTATGGAGGCTATATGAGCTTCAGAGTTGGGAGTTATTTGCCAAATAAACATATCCTAACTCAAAACTAAATTATGCCTTTATGCATACGCATGGAAAATAAAAGCTTTTCTTTTCTGAAGAGATACCTAAAAGGAAAAGAGTAGAAAACAAACTTGAATGATTTATCCTGACTTATGTTACTAGTAATTATTATTTATGCAATGAACTTTACTTTTAGGGTAAAGATTCACAACAATTTTGAGCAGGAAGTACGGAGCGCCTGTACACTCCCTGGCTCTCTGCAGGCGTAGCCTCTCAGATCATGAACAGCCAGCACCAGGGCAATAAATTGGTTACAATCAATGAACCTACATGTCACTATCATCCAAAGTTTATAGTTTACATTCGGGCTTACTCTTGGGAGTGTACATTCTATGGATTTTGAAACATGTATAATGACATATGCCCCATTCTAGTATCATACAGAGTGGTTTCACCGTCCCCCAAATCCTCTGAGTTCTGCTGATTCAGTACTTCCCTCCCGACCCCTGGATATCAGTGATCTTTTTACTGTCTCTCTAGTTTGCCTTTTCCAGAATATCATAGTACTGGAATCATACAGTATGTGTAGGCTTTCAGATTGGCTGCTTTCACTTATAATATGCACTATAAGTTGCACTTATAATATGCACTTCCATGTCTTTTCATGAACCAATAGCTCATTTCTTTTTCATGATGAGTAATAGTCCATTATTTAGATGTACCGCAGTTTATTATCCATTCGTCTACTAAAGAACATCTTGGTTGTTTCTAAGTTTTGGAAATTATGAATAAGGCTGTTGTAAATATCCGTGTGCAGGTTTTTGTGGAGGCATAGTTTTCAACCCATTGGGGTAAATATCAGGGAGCTCAGTTGTTGGATTGCATGTTAAGACTATGTTTAGTTTTCTAAGGAATAACCACACTGTCTTTGAAAGTAACTGTACCATTTTGCATTCCCAGCATCAGTGAATGAGTGTTTCTCTTGCCCCACTTTCTTGCTAGCATCTGGTGTTACTGTTCTGGATTTCTGGCATTCTCATAGGCCTGTAGTGCTATCTCATTATTTTAATTTGTATTACTCTGATGAACTATGATGTTAAGTATTTTTTCACAGGCTTATCTGCCATCTGTGTATCTTCTTTGGTGAGGTATCTGGTCAGATTTTCAACCTTTTTTAAAATCAAGTTTTTCATTTTCTTATTGTTGAGCTTTAAGATTTCTTTGCATATTTTGGATAATAGTACTTTATCCACAATGTCCATTATTAATATTTTCTACCAGTCTGTAGCTTATCTCCTCATTCTCTTAATTCCTAATAAGAGATTTCTTTCTACAAATAAAAAATGTTCAGAGTATAATTTTAAAAGAATATTAAATGTCAGAGTTGTTTTTTTAAAGGATTAGTTTGAACTACAGGTCATGTTTTTTTTCATAGGCCAAAGAATGATAGGAAGTCTTGGTATTCATGAATTTAATGCTCTAGGGTTTAGAGTTTGAGAATTCTTAAGTATTTTAGGTTTAGACTAAAATAGATAAATAGAAAAAGGAGTTAAAGAAGACAGTATTCCAAAACAAGATTTTTCTCCTCTGGCACTACTGACATTTTGGACTGATGATTCTTTTTGTACAGGGTTTTCCTGTGCATTATAGATTTAGCCATATTCTTGGCCTCTAGGCACTAGAAACTTCCTACCCAAAGTTGTAACAACCAAAAAATGTCTCCTGAAAGTGCCAAATGCCTCCTGAGGGGTAAAATCCTTCCCATTTGAAAGCCATTGTTCTAAGGATATACTATTTTGATAATGGCTTATTTTAAGAAGCATATTATCTATCACATACTCACAAGGGCATATCTAAAGAATTTCTTAGAACTCTTTCAGATCTTAAGCAGGAGGTCTCATATTCTAGGAGTAAACTAAAGCACTTAGTATCTCATCATTGTCTTTAAATCAGAAAGAGATTAAATGAGGTGTTAAGTTTTGACAGCTCGGTTTTCTGTGTTTGTTTTTCCCCAATAACACACAGTTCATTTTCTCACCTTATTGAGGTATAATTGACAAAGTTGCAATGTATTTAAAGTGTACAACTTTATAATTTGATATACAGACTTTTTGAAATGATTCCAACATTTAAACTAATATATCCATCACGGTCTTACCAACCATAGTAACCACGTTATACTTTACATCCTCAGATAAATAACATCTGAGGATATATAATACCTAGCTATTGTGAATGATGCTGTAACACAGGAGTACTGATAGATCTTCAAGATAGTGATTTTGTTGTTTTGTATATACTGTGTATGCAAAAGTAAAATTGATGGATCATATGGTAATTCTACTTTTAATTTTTTGAGGAGCTTCATACTGTTTTCCATAATGGTGGCATCAGTTTACATTCCCACCAACACTATATAAGGATTCCTTCAATACTTGCAAGCATTTATTTCTTTTCTTCTGCTTGTTCACCCTTCTAACAGGTGTGAGGTGATATCTTTGTGGTTTTGAGTTACCTTTTCATGATGATTAGTGATTTTGAGCACCTTTTCATATTCATGTTGGCCATTTGTACGTTTTCTTTGAAAAAATGTCTCCAGATCCTTTGCCCATTTTTAAAAGTGGGTTATTATTTTTTGCTATTGGGATGCATGAATTCCTTGTATATTTTAGATATTAACCCCTTATCAGATTTGTGGTTTGCAAATAGTTTCTCCCATTCCACACATTGCCTTCTATCTTTATGATTTCCTTTGCTGTGCAGTCAAGAAGCTTCTGGCTTATCTTTCCTTACAGGAATTTTATGTTTTCAAGTCATATATTCAAGTCTTTAATCCATTTTGAGTTGATTTTTGTGTGTGGCATAAGATAGGGGTCTACTTTTATTCCTTTGCATGTGGACATATAATTTTCGCAGCAACATTTATTGAGGAATCTATCTTTTTTCCCATTGTATATTCTTGGTTCTTTTCTCATAAATGATCATAAATGCATGGGTTTATTTCTGAACTTTCCTTCTGTACCATTGATCTGTGTGTCTGTTTTTATGTCAGTACCAGCTGTTTTAGTTATTCTACTTTTGTAATATAGTGTGAAAACAGGAAGCATAATACCTCCAGCTTTGCCTGTTTTTACTGAAAATTGCTCTGATATTCAGGGCTTTTGTGGTTCCACACAATGTAGGATTGCTTTTTCCTGTTTCTGTGAAAAGTGCCATTGGAATTTTGATGGGGATTTCATTGAATCAGTAGATCACTTTGGATAGTATGTATTAACAATATAAATTCTTCCAATCCATGAACATGGAAAATCTTTCCATTTATTCATGTTTTCTCCCATTTCTTTCATCATTGTTTTATAGTTTTCAGAGTTTCACATTCTTGGTTAAATTTATTGCTAAGTATTTTATTCTTTTTGATGCTACTGTATATGGGATTATTAATTTCTTTTTCCAATAGTTCACTGTTAGTATATAGAAACACAACTGATTTTTGTATATTGATTTTGTATCCTGTATATTTACTGAATTCATTTATTCTAAAAAATTTTAGTGGAGTTTTTAGGGTTTTAGTATATAAATTGTGTTATCTGCAAACAGAGGCAGTTTTACTTCTTGCTTTCCAATTTGGATGTTTTATTTCTTTTTCTTGCCTAAATGCTCTGACTAGGACTTCCAGTACTATGTTGAATAAAAGTGGTGACACTGGGCAAACTTGTTTTGGTCCTGATCCTAGAGGAAAAGCTTTTAGCTTTGCACCATGGAGAATGATATTAGCTGTGGGCTTATCATATATGGCCTTTATTATGTTGAGGAAACTTCTTCCATTCCTAGGTTGTTGAGAGGTGTTTTTGTTTTTTTGTTGTTTTTTACTTAGAAATAAGCATTTTGTAAGAAGCATGGTAGATCACAGAAAACATTAGAGTTCCAGAGTTAAGACAGTTCTTGTAACTATCAGAAATGTAATGGAACTGTCAACAGAACATGAAATAAGGTATGGGTATTGATAATTGGTACATGTACTGCAAAATGATGCAAAAAAATCACTTACATGTTTTATTAAAATTAAACACTTAAAAACATTTTTTATTTTTTTTAATTTAATTTAATTTTATTATGTTATGTTAGTCACCATACAGTACATCATTCATTTTTGATGTAGTGTTCCATGATTCATTGTTTTCATATAACACGCAGTGCTCCATGAAATACATGCCCTCCTTAATACCCATCACAGGGCTAACCCATCCCCCCAACCCCCTCCCCTCTAAAACCCTCAGTTTATTTCTCGAAATCCATAGTCTTTCATGGTTCGTCTCCCTCTCCAATTACCCCTGCTTCATTTTTCCCTTCCTTCTCCTAGTGTCCTCCACGCTATTCCTTATGTTCCACAAATAAGTGAAACAATAAGATTTTTTTTTATTTAGATGATGTCATCACAGTAGTTATAGAGCTTCTAGGTTTCACTACTATGAAAACTTTTTCAAAAGAAACCTTGAGACTTTGCTAAGTACATCAAAAATAGATCACAATTCATTATAATTTAATTAAAATAGCCATGTGTGTTCTTTAAGTTTATCATTTATTTTATTTTTGTTTTTATTTTTCCATTTTTTGATATATCCATATCTTATATATTTTATTTTATTTATTTATTCTTATTATGTTATGTTAATCACCATACATTACATCATTAGTTTTTGATATAGTATTCCATGATTCATTGCTGGCGTATAACACCCAGTGCTCCATTCAGTACCTGCCCTCTTTAATACCCATCACCAGGCTAACCCATCCCCCCACCCAGAACCCTCAGTTTGATTCTCAGAGTCCATAGTCCCTCATGGTTCTTCTCCCCCTCTGATTCCCCCCCCTTCATTTTCTCCTTACTGCTATCTTCTTATTTTTTTTTTAACATATAATGTGTTATTTGTTTCAGAGGTACAGGTCTGTGATTCAACAGTCTTACACAATTCACAGTGCTCACCATAGCACATATCCTCCCCAATGTCCATCACCCAGCCACCCCATCTCTCCCACTCCCCACCACTCCAGCAACCCTCAGTTTGTTTCCTGAGATTAAGAGTTCCTCAATCAGTGAGAGCATATGATACATGTCTTTCTCTGATTGACTTATTTCGCTCAGCATAATACCCTCCAGTTCCATCCACGTCGTTGCAAATGGCAAGATTTCATTCCTTTTGATGGCTGCCTAAGATTCCATTGTATATATATACACCACATCTTCTTTATCCATTCATCTGTCGATGGACATCTTGGCTCTTCCCATAGTTTGGCTATTGTGGATATTGCTGCTATAAATATCGGGGTGCACATACCCTTTGGATCCCTACATTTGTATCTTTGGGGTAAATACCTAGTAGTGCAATTGCTGGGTCATATGGTATCTCTATTTTCAACTTTTTGAGGAACCGCCATACTGTTTTCCAGAGTGGCTGCACCAGCTTGCATTCCCACCAACAGTGTAGGAGGGTTCCCCTTTCTCCATTCTCCACATCCCCACCAACATCTGTTGTTTCCTGACTTGTTAATTTTAGCCATTCTGACTGGTGTGAGGTGGTATCTCATTGAGGTTTTGATTTGGATTTCCCTGATGCTGAGCGATGTTGAACACTTTTTCATGTGTCTGTTGGCCATTTGGATGTCTTCTTTGGAAAAATGTCAGTTCATGTCTTCTGCCCGTTTCTTGATTGGATCATTGTTCTTTGGGTGTTGAGTTTAATAAGTTCTTTATAGATTTTGGATACTAGCCCTTTATCTGATATGTCATTTGCAAATATCTTCTCCCATTCTGTTAGTTGTCTTTTGGTATTGTTGACTGTTTCTTTTGCTGTGCAAAAGCTTTTTATCTTGATGAAGTCCCAATAGTTCATTTTTGCCCTTGCTTCCCTTGCCTTTGGCAATGTTTCTAGGAAGAAGTTGCTGCGGCTGAGGTCGAAGAGGTTGCTGACTGTGTTCTCCTCTAGGATTTTGATGGACTCCTGTCTCACATTTAGTTCTTTCAACCATTTTGAGTCTATTTTTGTGTGTGGTGTAAGGAAATGGTCCAGTTTCATTCTTCTGCATATGGCTGTCCAATTTTCCCAACACCATTTGTTGAAGAGACTGTCTTTTTTCCATGGGACATTCTTTCCTGCTTTGTCAAAGATTAGTTGACCATAGAGTTGAGGGTCCATTTCTGGGCTCTCTATTCTGTTCCATTGATCTATGTGTCTGTTTTTATGCCAGTACCATACTGTCTGGATGATGACAGCTTTGTAATAGAGCTTGAAGTCCAGAATTGTGATGCCGCCAGCTTGGCTTTTCTTTTTCAACAATTCTCTGGCTATTCGGGGTCTTTTCTCGTTCCATACAAATTTTAGGATTATTTATTCCATTTCTTTGAAAAGAGTGGAACGTATTTTGATAGGGATTGCATTGAATGTGTAGATTGCTCTGGTAGCATTGACATCTTCACAATATTTGTTCTTCCAATCCATGAGCATGGAACGTTTTTCCATTTCTTTGTGTCTTCCTCAATTTCTTTCATGAGTATTTTATAGTTTTCTGAGTACAAATTCTTTGCCTCTTTGGTTAGATTTATTCCTAGGTATCTTATGGTTTTGGATACAATAGTAAATGGGATCAACTCCTTAATTTCTCTTTCTTCTGTCTTGGTGGTGGTGTATAGGAATGCCACTGATTTCTGTGCATTGATTTTATATCCTGCCACTTTACTGAATTCCTGTATGAGTTCTAGCAGTTTTGGGGTGGAGTCTTTTGGATTTTCCACATAAAGTATCATATCATCTGCAAAGAGTGAGAGTTTGACTTCTTTTTTGTCGATTTGGATGCGTTTTATTTCTTTTTGCTGTCTGATTGCTGTGGCTAGGACTTCTAGTACTATGTTGAATAACAGTGGTGATAGTGGACATCCCTGCCACTTTCCTGACCTTAGGGGGAAAGCTCTCAGTTTTTCCCCCTTAGAATGATATTCGCTGTGGGTTTTTCATAGATGACTTTTATGATATTGAGGTATGTACCCTCTAACCCTATACTCTGAAGAGTTTTGATCAAGAAAGGATGCTGTACTTTGTCAAATGCTTTTTGTGCATCTATTGAGAGGATCATATGGTTCTTGTTCTTTCTTTTATTAAGGTATTGTATCACATTGATTGATTTGTGGATGTTGAACCAACCTTGCAGCCCAGGGATAAATCCCACTTGGTTGTGGTGAATAATCCTTTTAATGTAATGTTGGAACTTCTTGGCTAGTATTTTGGTGAGAATTTTGGCATCCATGTTCATCAGGGATATTGGTCTGTAATTCTCCTTTTGGATGAGGTCTTTGTTTGGTTTTGGGATCAAGGTAATGCTGGCCTCATAAAACGAGTTTAGAAGTTTTCTTTCCATTTCTCTTTTTTGGAACAGTTTCAGAAGAATAGGTATTAATTCTTCTTTAAATGTTTGGTAGAATTCCCCTGGGAAGCCATCTGGCCCTGGGCTTTTGTTGGGAGATTTTTGATGACTGCTTCAATTTCCTTAGTGGTTATAGGTCTGTTCAGGTTTTCTATTTCTTCCTGGTTCAGTTTGGCAGTTGATACATGTCTAGGAATGCATCCATTTCTTCCAGAGTATCTAATTTGCTGGCATAGAGTTGCTCATAATATGTTCTTATAATTGTTTGTATTTCTTTGGTGTTGGTTGTGATTTCTCCTCTTTCATTCATGATTTTGTTGATTTGGGTCATTTCTCTTTTCTTTTTGATAAGTCTGGCCAGGGGTTTATCAATCTTGTTAATTCTTTCAAAGAACCACCTCCTAGTTTCGTTGATGTGTTCTACTGTTCTTTTGGTTTCTATTTCATTGATTTCTGCTCTGATCTTTATTATTTCTCTTCTCCTGCTGGGTTTAGGCTTTATTTGCTGTTCTTTCTCCAGCTCCTTTAGGTGTAGGGTTAGGTGTGTACTTGAGACCTTTCTTGTTTCTTGAGAAAGGCTTGTATTGCTATATACTTTCCTCTTAGGACTGCCTTTGCTGTATCCCAAAGATTTTGAATAGTTGTGTTTTCATTTTCATTGGTTTCCATGAATTTTTTTAATTCTTCTTTAATTTCCTGGTTGACCCATTCATTCTTCAGTAGGATGCTCTTTAGCCTCCATGTATTTGAGTTCTTTCCGACTTTCCTCTTGTGATTGAGTTCTAGTTTCAAAGCATTGTGGTCTGAAAATAGGCAAGGAATGATCCCAATCTTTTGGTACCGGTTGAGACCTGATTTATGACCTAGGATGTGATCTATTCTGGAGAATGTTCCATGGGCACTAGAGAAGAATGTGTATTCCGTTGCTTTGGGATGGAATGTTCTGAATATGTCTGTGAAGTCCATTTGGTCCAGTGTGTCATTTAAAGTCTTTATTTCCTTGTTAATCTTTTGCTTAGACGATCTGTCCATTTCAGTGAGGGGGGTGTTAAAGTCCCCCACTATTATTGTATTGTTGTCGATGTGTTTCTTTGCTTTTGTTATTAATTGCCTTATATAATTGGCTGCTCCCATGTTAGGGGCATAGATATTTACACTTGTTAGATCTTCTTGTTGGATAGACTCTTTAAGTAGGATATAGTGTCCTCCCTCATCTCTTATTACAGTCTTTGGTTTAAAATCTAATTTGTCTGATATAAGGATTGCCACCCCAGCTTTCTTTTGGTGTCCATTAGCATGGTAAATGGTTTTCCACCCCCTCACTTTCAATCTGGGGGTGTCTTTGGTTCTAAAATGAGTCTCTTGCACATGAACAGACATTTTTCCAAAGAAGACATCCAAATGGCCAACAGACACATGAAAAAGTGTTCAATATCGCTCGGCATCAGGGAAATCCAAATCAAAACCTCAATGAGATACCACCTCACACCAGTCAGAATGGCTAAAATTAACAAGTCAGGAAATGACAGATGTTGGCGGGGATGCGGAGAAAGGGGAACCCTCCTACACTGTTGGTGGGAATGCAAGCTGGTGCAGCCACTCTGGAAAACAGTATGGCGGTTCCTCAAAAAGTTTAAAATAGAGCTACCATATGACCCAGCAATTGCACTACTGGGTATTTACCCCAAAGATACAAAAGTAGGGATCCGAAAGGGTACGTGCATCCCGATGTTTATAGCAGCAATGTCCACAATAGCCAAACTGTGGAAAGAGCCAAGATGTCCATCAACAGATGAATGGATAAAGAAGAAGTGGTATATATATACAATGGAATATTATGCAGCCATCAAAAGGAATGAGATCTTGCCATTTGCAACGACGTGGATGGAACTGGAGGGTATTATGCTGAGCGAAATAAGTCAAACAGGGTAAGTCATGTATCATATGACCTCACTGTTATGAGGAATTCTTAATCTCAGGAAACAAACTGAGGGTTGCTGGAGTGGGGGGTGGGGTGGGAGGGATGGGGTGACTGGGTGATGGACACTGGGGAGGGTATGTGCTCTGGTAAGCGCTGTGAATTGTGCAAGACTGTTGAATCTCAGATCTGTACCTCTGAAACAAATAATGCAATATATGTTAAGAAAGAGAAAAAGAAGAAGAAGAATGTAGCAGGAGGGGAAGCATGAAGGGGGGGAAATCAGAGGGGTAGACGAACCATGAGAGACGATGGACTCTGAAAAACAAACTGAGGGTTCTAGAGGGGAGGGGGGTGGGAGGATGGGTTAGCCTGGTGATGGGTATTGGGGAGGGCACGTTCTGCATGGAGCACTGGGTGTTATGCACAAACAATGAATCATGGAACACTATATCTAAAACTAATGATGTAATGTATGGAGATTAACATAACAATAAAAAAATTAAAAAATAAAAAAAAATTAATTTCCCCTATATCCACCTTATTTCCTAATCATCACTTTCAGCATTTTGAGTAAAAAAATATATGTCCACCATTAGGCATTTTCTAATTAAGTTAGAACTGCATTTCACCTTTGCCTTCTCAGAGCAAGCAACTTTTTCCAACTTCCTCTGGATAGTTGTTCACACACATTATTAGTACTCATATATATTTACATTTTGTCACTCATCTTACCAAACTCATGAAAAGAACCCTTGTATTATTATCCAGATATCTAAGGGAACTCCTACCCCATTATTTTCCAACTTAAGTACTTATTTATATACATTTGGTAAATGTCTTCTCCACTAGAAGATAAGTTTTATTATGGCAGTGATCTTGCCTATCTTGTCCTCATTTTACTCTTGGCATCTGGTTATGTTCCCAGCATATATATGTTCAGTAAATATTGATTAAATCTGTAGTGAATGTGGGCAGTAATGATATAATGCTACTCTCTTATAATTTATTATATCCTTAGGTGCACCATAGATATCAATTAAGATGTTTTTAAAACAGAAATTACCACGTAGTCATTTATGTATATGTGAAATTCATGTGGACATAGAATTTTGATCAAGTGGTTTCAAATGATGAGTGTAGTTCTTCCAAAAGCAATAGTCCAAGCCATGACCTTCACATTACTAGGTATAATACCAGGAGGATTTTTCTCATAGTAGGTACTCAAAAAGGACTTATTTTCATGATGGATAGTAAACAGTCATGAGACTAAATAATATTTCATTAAACTGACTTACATGATTTGTTTGGAAGAAACTAGTAGCTGTTATATATAAAATTTGACTCAGGATAAAAGAGTCAAATGAGAACTTCCTATTTTTACATAATAATCAGTATAGTATAATAATTTGCAAAAAACAAACAATAACATGCAGTTATTTTAGACCTGCATATTTGTATGGGAGTAAACATTTTGAAGGCCTAACACTTAAATAAATAGACTTGGTTAAGCCAGTAAACCTACTCATGGAAAGACTACGAGTCATTACAGGCAGTCAAGAAATTGATATTTTCAGAAAAAGAACACACGCATGTTATTTTTGCCTGTCAGACTATTTTAACAGTTCATGTATAATTGTAAGAATAAAAAGGTGGTGGTGCATCTTTGAGATGCTGGTATAATTTTATGATAAAAATATACTTAAACTGCTGTTTTGGGAGTTAATTATGATGCTTCACTATAGCAGTGTCAATATATACATTTTTTGTGCCCTCAGTAAAATATTAGATGTGAATAATTCCCCAGTACCAAAATCTCTCATGCAAGAAAGAATTATCATTTGATTACATGGGATTGTTTGGCAAGTTGTCAGAAAAACAAAACAAAAAAGTTTTATTCATTTATTTTATGCACAACTCTAAGTACATTAGATATTATTACAGTAATTCTGAAGTTTCATATACGTCAGTATAATTATTTGTTCCCATTAAAGACAAGTTTCCTATTCAAAACTAACCTAGGATCTTTGTAAAATAACTGTGGAGTAGAACATCTTTAATAATATTTTGCAAAGTTGCTTTCATGTACAATTGATCAATAAATTCCACAGGGACTGGAACATTTCATTAATACAGTACAGGCCTAATTTTCCTTTAATCCATTTAACATGTTTAAGATAAACAAGTGTGGAAGAACAGTTGAGTCAGAGGGGTGTTTGTAATGTGAAATAAAATCCTTGTTTCTTGAAATAAGAACATTTCCCTTAGACAAAGTTCTAAGATTCAAGTTTAGTGCTATGATACATTATTGAGACACTACAATAAGTAAAACCATCAAAATAGGTGACATCAGTTCATGTAAAGAAATTATTGTCCATAGATTTTTTTTTAAATATAATGCTTCTGGTTGAAGAGTTTTAATCTAGTAACCTGTCATAGTAAAGTTCAGTGGAATAAAAGTCTATGAAATTATTTCCCAGAGAATCAAAATATGAGTGAATTATTCTATTCTTCGGAATCTACTTATATAAATTTTATCCTTTGTAGTTGAAATTTTCAACCAAACCATCTGTCAGGATAAGTAGGATAAGGTTTTAATTACTTACAGCAATGCAATTATGCCATTAATGTTCAGCTAAAATTGAACCCATTCAATTTAATTAGGAATGCAGCTGTGAGTGGAAAGAGATGGATACTTTCAGAAAGCCAACACAAGAGGTTATAAAAGCTCTTTTTTCTTTCTTCTTTGTTTGTTTGTTTTTATTTGCCAGGACTTTGTCCTGGCATAATCCCTATTCTGCTGTACTACTTTTTGAATATGTGTGTGTATGTGTGTGTACATAGTGTATGGTAGATATATTTATATATGTCTTTTCTGACAGTTTGTGGTGTCATGTATGCACTATATATATATATATATATATATATATATATATATATATATATAACATACATAATAACCAAATAATTCCATATGCACACATATACCTTTAGAAAAGCAAGTCATCTCCTATTTGTGGCCATGATTTTTTATCTGCCCCACATATGCCATGGAAATGGAATTAATTCAACTCACTGAGAAACAATCTTCCTTTCAATTAAAATTAATGTTTTGGTTAACACATTCTCATTACAATAACTACACTAGTCATGGGCTAAGGTGAAAATAAAAGATAAGCATAAAATTTATCTAATCATCTGAAAACGCCTACAATCTATTTGAAGAGATGAGACATTCATGTATATGGCAGTTAAATAAAAATGCAAGAAACACACTTGTAAGATACAAGATAATTGAACAAAACAAACAATATGTATCCTAATATTTTGTAGAGAAAAAATAATGTAGGCTTGAGAAGAATAAAATTTAGAGTTTTTCTGAACTTCAAGAAATGGTTTAGATATTAATAAGCATGTATATAAGGGAAAGAACACTTCAGGTTGAGATAGCATCTGGTGGATGGCCTGAAGACATAGTGAGAAAGGTGAGTCCAAAGGGAACTCAGGAGTCAGGCCTTCTGGATAGAAGGCTCATGTTAGGAAATGAGGGTAAGTAACCTGGATTAGAGAGCCCTGATAGCACTCTAAGGAGAGCCATTATAAAATTTGCTTCTTCCAAAAAGCTTTTGTAAACTAACTAAACTCCTGAAAGTAAAGCAACTAATTACTATTCTTTGATCTTGCTAACACTTATGTTTTCTAAATGGAAATATTTTTTAAATGTTAACATCATGAACATAAGGAAGGGATTAACAGGGTCAGATTTGTGAAGTTTCTCCTATCACATACCTCACAGTTGCTATAGCAATGTTTTCACAAGCAAAGCCAGAAGAGAGAAAACTGGCATGTTTGGAAAACGGACCAGAATTTTTTCAACTCAAGATGGAAATAAATGAAGAGGCAGCAGAGTATATTAAGATCATGGACTCTGGGTCTGCTATGCCTGAGTTCAAACCCTACTAATATGTAGCTGTGTCGGCTGAGAGCTAATTAGTTAAGTCTATATTTCATTCTCATCTATGAAATAACTAATAATACTTCATAGGGTTGTTGAAATAATTGAATACTATTTTAGGTGAAGCTCTTACAATGGTGGCTGGCAAATAATTATTATATGTCAGCTATTATAAAAAAATGAATTTCACAAATAACATTTAATAAGTAAATTCCCAAATTATTCTAATAACCAAACAACTAGAGAATTTTCTAACTGTGCATATATCATCTTCAACAAGAATCACCTTTAGGTTTTAATTCTGTGAATGACTACGTCAATTATACCTTAAATTCCACCACTAAGTTCTATGCAATAAGTTGGAACAAGTTTTAAAAAGTAGAATCTAGATGTATAATCTGAATTCTTATAGTCTTATTTTATCTATATAGATGCCTTTACAGTTCAGACACTTAAAATAATTTTGTGAGGCTGCAGGAACACAGCAATAGGGAAGCTCAAGGGCTGCGATGGGATGGAGAAGATGTCCCTATCAGAAAGCAGTGGGATTTGGCTATACATACTGTGTTTGTAGGCTGAATTTGGCTATCACATCATTCAGGTTATAAACCCATTAATGCTTCATCTGAAGAAGGAAGAGCTTCCCTGGTATTTGATTATCCATTGTTGCAGGAAACACCTTACTTAAACTTTCTTCAGGAAGGGAGGAAAGCATTGATTTTTGTGATATTCTCTCACTCTTCCCTCAGAGAATAAAAACATTGTCGGTATCAAGGAAAAATAATTTTTCTCCCTCATATTTGTTTTCCTCTGCTTTACTAAGTAAGTGGAGAAGTGTTCTTTTAGCAATCATCTATGCAGATGTGATCATGATAAAGGAAGAATGCCTAACAAATTCTGAAGCTTTTACCTTGTAGATTATTCACCCACTAGATATATTGAATATATAAATGTTAAAACAATCAAGGATTATAGAAACATTCTTTGCTGAATTTCGTTAGTCATCAGTCCAAGATGAAATAAACCATCTAGATAAACCTACTAGAGATGACCTCATCTGTCCATTGCCTTTACAAACAACTAAATGAATTTTGAGTCAAGAAACTAGTGACTAAAATTTGCTGGAGTAACTAATCATTACAGACAAAGACTAAAAGCAACCCAATAGTTCATCATTAAGGGATGAATCAAGTAAACTAGGAAACATCTATAAAATAGAATATTTTGCACCTATAAAAGAAATAAGAAACATTTCTAGTTACTGCTATGTAGATCCTCTGGGATATGTAAGTGAAATACATCAAAGTGGAGGAAAATGTGTTTAGTATGTTAAAATAAGCTACCATTTATCCAAGAAAGTATGGAGATACATAAACACTGAAGCAAAAAGTTTACCGATGGAGATGGGAAAAAAATAGGTATAGGTGTTGGGGGACAGGTATAAAAAGTTAGAATTCTTTTGAATTTTAATTTTTAATGTAAATTTAAATATACATATGTCTACATATTTGTAAAATATATACATATATATGAAATATATATGTACACATCTGTCTATACATAAAATGCATTATAAGTAAAAATAAACAAATGAACATAATAGTGTACAGAGCTGATAGACAAATTACACAGAGTAGTTGTGGTAAGAGAGTGAAATTTTTAACATTCAAAAAACTTCAAATTGCTGATAGTTTTCATTAATTATATCAGTTCTGGTAATAATACTGTATTGTGATAACAAATTATGTTAATGCCACTAGAAACAAAGATTTTCAGATAAGGGAAAAGAAACACAATGGAAAAAAATCAAAGAAATTAATCAAAAGCCCTGTAAATGTTAAGTTTGAACTGAAAATATCTGTAGGAACTCATATTTTCCTTTAAAAATACAGCTTTCTTGGTCAACTAATCTTTGACAAAGCAGGAGAGAATATCCAATGGAAAACAGCCAGCCTTCAATAAATGGCTTGGGAAAATTGGACAGCCACATGCAGAAGAATGAAACTGAATCATTTTCTTATACCATACACTAAAATAAATTCAAAATGGATGAAAGACCTAAATGTGAGATGGTAAACCATAAAAATCCTAGAGGAGAACACAGGCAGCAACCTCTTTGACATTGGCCAAAGCAAATTCTTACTAGACCTGTCTCTGCACACAAGAGAAACAAAAGCAAAAAAGAACTACTGGGGCTTCATCAGGATAAAAAGCTTCTATGAAATAAATAATAAATAAATAAATAAATAAATAAATAAATAAATAAATAAATAAATAAATAAAAAATAAATAAAATCTTCTACATAACAAAGGAAACAATCAACAAAACTAAAAGGCAACCTTTGAGATGAGAGAAGATATTTGCAAATGATATATCCGATACAGGGATAGTATCTAATATCTGTAAATAACTTATCAAATTCAGCACCCAAAAAACAAAACAAAAAAAAATCCAGTTAAGAAATGGGCAGAAGACATGAATAAACATTTTCTAAAGAAGACATACAGACAGCTAACAGGCACATGAAAAGATGCTCAACATCACTCATCATCAGGGAAATGCAAATCAAAACCACAATGATACACCACCTCACACTTGTCAGAATGGCTAAAATTATACGAAAACAATGAGTCATGGATCACTACATCAAAAACTAATGATGTATTGTATGGTGACTAACAATAAAATAAAATAAAATTTAAAAAAAGAATGGCTAAAATTAACAACACAGGAAACAACAGATGTTGGCGACGATGTAGAGAAAGGGAAACCCTCTTACACTGTTGGTGGGAATGCAAACTGGTGCAGCCACTCTGGAAAACAATATGCATATTTCTCCAAGTTAAGAATAGAACCACCTTACTATCCAGCAATTGCACTAGTAGGTATTTAACCAAAGGATACAAAAATACTAATGCAAAGGGGCATGTGTTCCCCAATGTTTATAGCAGCATTATCAACAACAGCCAAATTATGGAAAGAGCCCAAATATTCATCAAGTGATGAATAAAGATGTAGTATACATATATGATGGAATATAAACCATGAAGAAAGAAATCTTGTTATTTGCAACAATGTGCATGGAGCTAGAGTATATTATGCTAAGTGAAATCAGTCAAAGACAAATACCATATGATTTCACTGCTATGTGGAATTTAAGAAACTAAACAGATGAACATAGGGGGAAAATGAGAGAAGCAAACCATAAAACAGACTCTTAACTATAGAGAAAAAATTGAAGGTCTCTGGAGGGGAGGTGGGGGGGTGGGCCAAATGGGTGATGGGTATTAAGGAGAGCACTTGTGATAAGCACTGGATGTTATAAGTGACGAATCACTAAATTCTACTCCTGAAAGTAATATTACACCATATGTTAACTAACTAGAAATTAAATAAGAACTTGAAACATAGAAAAAAAAATAGTTTAAAAAGCCAAAAAAAACAAACAAACAAACAAACAGATTTCGTCCACTCAAAAGGTCAAGAAATGATAAATCCACCCACAAAGATCATTTCCATTCCCAGGAGTGGGTCTCTAAATAACATTCTTCCCTATAAGGAACCAGGATTTCTTGGAGAAAAGGTCTAAATTCCAGGTTGGTGGAAAAAATCTATAGTATGAGCTTGGACTAGTTTTTGTACCCAAAACGAAGGAAGTTCTGACAGACTACTGTTTTTATGGTTTGAGGGACTTTTGATTTTAACTTGAGCAGCTTCCCTAAGCCCAGATTAGAACATTTTGATTAACCTTAAAGACATAACTATAATGGATTGAGATACATATTTATGAGCCTATGAGCTTCTGATACTTTCAAGAATTAACAAATCAATTTATTATTTTAAAATGGGTAAAATTGGTAATTAAGAAAAATCAACATTAAAATGTTCTCTCTGCTTTTGAAATATTTCATAATAAAAACATAAAGCAATTTTCTGGCTGAAAAAAAATCTTGTTACAAAAATATAATAGTTGACCGAACAAATAATATTTTGCCCAAAAGCTACAATATCTGATTTTGACACCTCTCTGGGAAACGGATACTCAGAAACATAAGAGATAAAGACAGAAAAAGAAAACCTGATAGAAAATACCTAGGGGGGGAGGAGCAAGATGGCGGAGGAGTAGGAGACCTAAATTTCGTCTGGTCCCAGGAATTCAACTAGATAGGGATCAAACCATTCTGAACACCTACGAACTCAACAGAAGATTGAAGAAAAGAATAGCAGCAACTCTCTGAACAGAAAAGCGACCACTTTCTGGAAGGTAGGACATGCGGAGAAGTGAATCCGAGGCGATATTCGGGAAGATAGACAGTGGGGGAGGGGGCCTCCGTCAGCCACTTCTGGCAAGTGATAGAGCAGAAGAGCATAAAATCGGAACTTTTAGAAGTCAGCTCCGCGGAGGGACGTCGCTCCAGTGGCTAAGCGGCGATGGAACACACACTGGGACAGTGTGGTCTCAGGACCTGGGGTCACAGAAAGACCTGAGGTGCCTGAGTGCGGCAGAGCTCCCAGGCGTCAGAGCAGCAGAGCTGGCCACAAAGACGGAGCAGAGGAGTGGGCTCTCAGCTTGGGGTTGCCATAAACCATGATCCACGGCACAGTCGGGCCACCGCTCCTCCAACAGGGACCCAACGAGCGGCAGATCCGGGGAGACTCCCCTTCCTCCCCTGGGAGGAGCGGCGCGGGAGTGCACCGCAGGGATCTCCTGGGTTTGGAGACTCCACACGGGGTCGTGTGCCAGAGATAGAAACGCTCGGTCACAGGCCGGGTGAGCATGGAGTGCGGCTGGAGACTGGGGAGACAGGAGTGATTGACTGCTTTTCTCTGGGGGCGCACTGAGGAGTGGGGGCCCTGAGGTCTCAGCTCCTCAGGGAGGAGATTGGGAGGCCACCATTTCACTCTCATCCTCCAAAGCTGTACGGAAAGCTTGCAGGGAACAAAAGCTCCCGAGAGCAAACCCGAGCAGATTACTTAGCCCGCACCCAGCAAGGGCGGGGTAATTCTGCCTCTGGCAAAGACATTTGGGAACCACGGCAACAGGCCCCTCCCCCAGAAGATCAGCAAGAACAGCCAGCCAAGACCGTTTACCGATCAATGAGAACAGCAAAAATCCAGCGCTAAGAGAATACTGCACATAGAATTCATGGCTTTTTCCCCATGATTCTTTAGTCTTTCAAAGTTAATTTTTAACTTTCTCTTTTTTTTTGAATTTTTCTTTTTCCCTTTTTCAACCAACATCTTACCAATCCCTTTTTAAAAAATCTTTTTTATTTTTCATTTTTAGAGTAATATTCTATCTCTTCATAGTAGTTAACCTTATTTTTGGTATATATATATATATATAAGTTGTTCTCTCTTTAAAATTTTGGGATACAGTTTCTTCTAACAGACCAAAATATACCCTAAATCTCTAGTGTATGACTTTGTTCTAGTCTCCTGCCTGATCACATTCTCCCTTTTTTTTTTTTTAAATCCTCTTCTTTCTTTATTCAACTTATCTTATCAATTCCTTTTATAAAATCTTTTATATTTTTCATCTTTACAGTCTAATTGCATCCCTTCATCATATTAACCCTTATTTTTGTACATACATAAGTTTTTCTTTCTTTAAAATTTTGGGAGGCACTTTCTTCTAACAGACCAAAATACTCCCAAAATCTAGTGTGTGGCACTGATCTCTGCACCAGCCTGATCATATCTGATCATATTCTGGGTTTTTTGTTTTTGTTTTTATTTTTTCTTTTTCTTTTTTCTTTCTTTCTCTTTCTTTTCCCCTGGTTTCAGGTCTCTTCTGATTTGTTTAGTGTATATTTTCTGGGGACATCGTTACCCTGTTAGCATTTTGTTCTCTCATTCATTTATTCTCTGGACAAAATGACAAGATGGAAAATATCACCTCAAAAAAAAGAACAAGAGGCAGTACCGACTGCTAGGGACCTAATCAATACGGACATTAGTAAGATGTTGGAACTAGAGTTCAGAATGATAATTTTAAAGATACTAGCTGGGCTTGAAAAAAGCATGGAAGATATTAGAGAAACTCTTTCTGGAGAAATAAAAGACCTAAAATCTAACCAAGTTGAAATCAAAAAGGCTACTAATGAGGTGCGATTAAAAATGGAGGCTCTAACTACTAGGATAAATGAGGCAGAAGAGAGAATTAGTGATATAGAAGACCAAATGATGGAAAATCAAGAAGCTGAGAAAAAGAGAGATAAACAACTACTGGATCACTAGGGCAGAATTCGAGAGATAAGTGATACCATAAAACAAAACAATATTAGAATAATTGGGATCCCAGAAGAAGAAGAAAGAGAGAGAGGGGCAGAGGTATATAGGAGCAAATTATAGCAGAGAACTTCCCTAATTTGGGGAAGGAAACAGGCAGCAAAATCCAGGAGGCACAGAGAACCCCCTCAAAATCAATAAAAATAGGTAAAAACCCCGACATCTAATATTAAAACTTACAAGTCTCAGAGACAAAGAGAAAATCCTGAAAGCAGCTCGGGAAAAGAGATCTATAACCTACAACAGTAGAAACATTAGATTGGCAACAGACCTATCCACAGAGACCTGGCAGGCAAGAAAGGACTGGCAGGATATATTCAGAGCACTAAATGAGAAAAATATGCAGCCAAGAATACTACATCCAGCTAGGCTGTCATTGAAAATAGAAGGAGAGATAAAAAGCTTCCAGGACAAACAAAAACTAAAGGAATTTGCAAACACGAAACAGCCCTACAAGAAATCTTGAAAGGGGCCCTCTAAGCAAAGAGAGAGCCTAAAAGCAACACAGACCAGAAAGGAACACAGACAATATATGGTAACAGTCACCTTACAGGCAATACAATGGCAGCAAATTCTTATCTTTCAATAGTTACCCTGAATGTAAATGGGCTAAATGCCCCAATCAAAAGACACAGGCTATCAGACTGGATTAAAAAACAAGACCCACCGATATGCTGTCTGCAAGAGACTCATTTTAGACCCAAAGACACCCCCAGATTGAAAGTGAGGGGGTGGAAAACCATTTACCATGCTAGTGGACACCAAAAGAAAGCTGGGGTGGCAATCCTTATATCAGACAAATTAGATTTTAAACCAAAGACTGTAATAAGAGATGAGGAAGGACACTATATCACTTAAAGGGTCTATCCAACAAGAAGATCTAACAAGTAAATATCTATGCCCCTAACATGGGAGCAGCCAATTATATAAGGCAATTAATAACAAAAGCAAAGAAACACATCAACAACAATACAATAATAGTGGAGGACTTTAACACCCCCCTCACTGAAATGGACAGATCATCTAAGCAAAAGGTCAATGAGGAAATAAAGACTTTAAATGACACACTGGACCAAATGGACTTCACAGATCTATTCAGAACATTCCATCCCAAAGCAAAAGAATACACATTCTTCTCTAGTGCCCATGGAACATTCTCCAGAGTAGATCACATCCTAGGTCACAAATCAGGTCTCAACTGGTACCAAAAGATTGGGATCATTCCCTGCATATTTTCAGACCACAATGCTTTGAAACTAGAACTCAATCACAAGAGGAAAGTCGGAAGGAACTCAAATACATGGAGGCTAAAGAGCATCCTACTAAAGAATGAATGGGTCAACCAGGAAATTAAAGAAGAATTAAAAAAATTCATGGAAACTAATGAAAATGAAAACACAACTGTTCAAAATCTTTGGGATGCAGCAAAGGCAGTCCTAAGAGGAAAGTATACGGCAATACAAGCCTTTCTCAAGAAATAAGAAAGGTCTCAAATACACAACCTAACCCTACACCTAAAGGAGCTAGAGAAAAAACAGCAAATAAAGCCTAAACCCAGCAGGAGAAGAGATTCTGAGAAACAAACTGAGGGTTCCAGAGGGGGGATGGGTTAGCCTGGTGATGGGTATTAAAGAGGGCATGTACTTCATGGAGCACTGGGTGTTATACGCAAACAACCAATCATGGAACACTACATTAAAAGTAATGATGTAATGGATGGTGATTAACATAACATAATAATAATAATAATAATAATAATAATAATAATAATAATAAAGAAAATACCTAGCAACCTGCTTAACCCTTACCCAAGGTAAACTTTTTTTTTAAGAAGTTTGAGGAAATGTTAATACTTTTTACAATGAGATAGCTAAGATACATTGGAAGTACTTGTGACACATTTGTATTGAAACCCAATTGGTCTACTGAGTTCCATTTTTAAAAAACATGATGCAATTTTATCATGAGTAGAACTTACTTTACTAGTTCAATAGAAAATTCATCAGTATTGCCCTAATTCCCTCAGTCTTATTATCACTGAATAAATGAGGGTAAAATCAGCACAAGTATTGTCATTAGATGGTCTAGAAATTGAATCCAGTCCTCCCTCACCCTCTGGCATAGAATGTAGTTTAACTTAGACATGCTTCATTTTACTGTATGATGAGTATAACAGTTTCTAATTTAGAGAGGGTTACTTATAATGAAATTATATAGGTTCAGCCTTTACCTCAGTGACGGGCACATAGTGTATGTTCTCCTGTGAGTTCCCTTCTCCAGAACAAGATCTATAGTTACTGTTCACAGGGAGGTTTGAAGAGTGACAGTTAGGAGTAGCTTTGCAGATAATTCTTAACTTCCAGTGAATTGGAATAATTCAATTATTTAATGTTAACTATATTTCAAGCCTGCTGCATTCCGAATCAACATATGTTAGAAAATAGAAATAGAGGGGAACGTATACACGGTGGCTCCATTTTAGTTTGAGGGTACCAGACTCTCCTTTGCTGCCTTTTGATTTGTTATTTGCACATCTGGTGCCATTGACATTTATAAAGTGACCTCTTTTTTCCTTTCTTCCACATGCACACACCCAGTGCAGGGTGTTGAACAGTCATACATGCAATGAACACAGTATTTCATGGTTAATGTACCATCCTTTATGAGAATATGCTAGCATAATGATAGAGGACTGAAGCATGTAATCTATAATTAATACAAAGTGAACTGTCGTGTAGGGCAAAATGGGCCTTTCTGCAGAAGTATAAGTGCAGTCATGGAAACGGCTATAGCTCCTTGATTGTAATTATTCAGCCTCACTAGGGGTCTGCAGCTAGCTATTAAAGTGCTAGTGGTCCCTCATGGAGTAGTCTACTATCCAATTAAACTTTCACAAGTCTATTCAGGAGGCACACTTCAGGCTGTCAAGACATTGTGGGACACCACTGTGTTCCATTAAATAGTGTCAAGCACCTGCATTTCTAATAGAACATAATGTTTTTGGTTACCTTTTGCATATAGAATTTGATCAGAGAATTTTCTTGGTCTGATTTGAACACTTTGAATCTCTAGACAGATAAAACATTTGTAATTGGAATAGATAAAGGTCTTTCATATCTGATACTTAGCAGGACTGTACTAATTTACCATTTTCTCTCCTCTACAAAAGAAAAGCATATGCAGAAGTCAGTGAGAAACAAAGAAAAGTTAAATGTTTGGGATAATTAGCAAAATAAATGCAGTTGAAGTTAAAAATCAATAAACAAAATATTTCCGTGCATATTTAAAAGTTTGTACAGCCATATTAGATACAAATCCCCGAATCTAGGAAAAATACATAATGTCAACACCAAAACATTCTATGGTTTTATGAGTTAAGGACCTCCATTAAAACTATTGCAAATTCTACTGCAAACTTCAAAACAAAAATGGGCTGAATTGCCAATATGTGAAATGAAAATGATTTTGAAAAACCCTGCAGATGCAACATAATATACTGGAAAAGAGTCTTGATTGACAAGTAGGTTACTCACATATTTATATTTATATATTTAATCACCCATGATAATAATCAAATATTTGTTATACTTCATTTAAAATCTTCTGAGCCTTACTTTCTACTCCTGGCAGTGGTTTATAATCATCTGTCATACACAGGTTTTCACCAGCTTCTGGCACATAAATCAAGTCTATGTTTCAGCTCTGCATGAGCCTCCCACTTTTTACATTCTTCTCAGGAATCTCTCTGACTCACCGCCAAGAGACATTAGCATGAAAATATTCGTTACTCATGATATGCACCACAGAAACATGAGGGACTTAAATTCTTGGGGCCACATTTAACCACTGGGGTATAAAGGAAAGCCAATGGATAAATACTGGTCCCATTTGCCCCTGAGTAGACGGGCTCAAAAATTAGTCTTCTGTAGCCGTTTCTAACTGGACAACAGAATGTTGTATAGCTTTCTACCGTGCAACCTTTCACTTCCCGATCCTCAGTCCTCCCCCATGGAATCACCTCCCAAGTAAACGAGTCTTATATAAGCCTCTTTCTCTGGCCTTTCTTCTGGGGAAACTAGGCTAAGAAAATACAGTTCCCAGCTCTACTCTGTACTAGTTCTATAGTCCTATATAAGTAGCTTCATCTCTTTATGTCACCATTTTCTAATTTAACTGAGGTACTTAGGCAAAACAAGCTTTAAAACTCTGAAACAGTGACTTTATTAAAAAGAAGCAGCCAATCTTGAAAATATGTAATTTTGGTAAGAATAAGCAGACCTCAGGGAAGGAAAGATCTATCTTCATACTTTTTGCTATCAACTTTTGCTTGTCATTTAGTTTCATTTCATTTTGTTTTTGCATTAGGAGGTAAATGGCTAGTCAGTCATTAACATGGTATGTTCAGAGATATAAGCAGATTATGTTAAATTACAATTGTACACAGGTATTTTATCTGTTCCCTGGAGTCCATAACAATAAAAAAATTAAAAAATTTTAAAAAACCAAAAAAACTGCACACCCCTTCCTCCATGGAGTGGATACCACTTTGGAGAAAGCTAGAGTGCTTTTGCATCACTTCCCTCCACAACACCATTACTATGATTGTTCAGGGAATAGTGTTCTCAAAAGAACCAAATAGGATGCAGAGAGAGCATAAGAAGTGAAGAATGATCAATTGAAGTGTAATAGTCAGAGACAGGAAGAAGCTTGGTAGACAAAATAGAAAGGAACCATAGGGAGGCTGTTCAAGGTAATTCACTGGGTCCATGTCAGAAAAGCAGGTCTATATGAAAATGTGTAGACACCAGGAACTTTGTAAAAAGCTAACCCCTATGCACTTGCATTTTACTTCTTAAAAGTCCAAGACAAAATTAACAAAGACTGTTTACTCACAAAACCTGTAGCAAGGAAATCTTTCAGTCATCATTTCATTTCATTTCAGCAAGGGATCAAAGGTGTTGGGGAAAAAAAAGGTAAATTTTATAGAGTGAAAAAAAGAAAAATCTGAGTCTCTGGCAAGCATTCTATTAAGGGGAATTTTTTATTTCTGGAAGTGGGGGAGACTTGCTAAATGGTCTTCAGGTACATTGATTGGTATTTGGTTGGTTGCAGTGGGACAACAAGGTAGCTTGAGGACATTTTTTTAAATGGAAGGATTGTTTAATATTAGGGTGAATGGTTTTCTGTGGCCTGTAATTTCCTGGAAAAAGTGGGAGCCAATTGGATCCTTTTTCAGAGGCAAACTGTCCTTATGAGAGGAGGGGGATGGCTACTATAGCAGGCAGTTTGTTGAGTTTTACTCAGCCATTCAAAAAAAAATCTAGAAATTTCTAATGGTATACAACAATGTTAACTTAATAAAAGCCTTGGTCATATAGGTAGATATTACATATGATAGATACTATAGATGATACATGTTCTACATATAGTACATAGCATGATAATAGATATATAGATAGATCCCAGTTAGTCACTCAACAAAGCTTTACTTTTCTCACTTGTAAAATATGCTAACACCCACTTCACAGGGTCATTTCAAGTTTTTATAATACATAGCAGAAAAGTGCTTATCATACAGTGCATAACACACATGCATTCATATACACCTGTCATATCCAGAAGGATTGTTAATGCTACACAAAATGTATCACAGTAATTCTGGGGTGATGAAATTACCTCAGTTTGCCCCCAATTTTCCCCATTTTAAAGCTGAAAGTTCTAAATCACAGGAGCTTCCTTAGTCCTGGGTGAAGAAGGACTGTTGCTCACCTGAAGTAGTTCATATGGAGTGGTTGAAATTAAATTTACTTTTAGCTCAAACTCTAAGAACGAATAATCCCTTCCTAATAAACCCATGACTTTAAAAACCATAATTGAGATTAATGTAATAATATATGTAGTTTTCTGACCCCAAAACATCCCCACCACTAAGAGAACACAACTGCAGATAAGAGTCAGAGCTACCCAACTATGCAGCCATTTTTGGTTGGCAAACAAAACTAACTCTTTGGGATCAAAATAAAACGTGCTAATGTAGGTAGGATATATACAAATTGAGACTAGAGTAATTGGAGCCATAACAAAAAGAGATACAGAGAAAACACAAACTGACCATCCATAAGATCATACCCTAACACATTGATGAAGATCATCATTAATTCCTTGTAAGGATATATAAAAACTGATGCCAGACCTCCATATTTTTATAAATATTGTATATGCATATATACAGAATACATACTATATACATATAATAAAATGGTCTGGGTGTTTTAGTGTTTTTTTTTTTAATCCTCAACCAATCATTCCCATGTTTTGTTAATCATTTATTCCTGATACATAAATGACAATACGTGCAGGATAAATATATTTAATTGAAAAAAAGAGAAATGAATAACTTGGTGGCCAAAATAAATTCCTTACTTAACAATTCCCTTTGGGCATGATTTATAGCTATATGAAGTCCAGATCCTTTAGTCCAAAGTAGGAAAAAACAATTTCCATTTATAGAAGATTGTTTTTGTCATGTATGATACATATCCTCATATTTTTATATACACATATGTTGTATTGTATTAAAACTAGGATAACCAAAGGATTAATAATACTATCCAAAAATGAAAATAAAATAAATGATAGAAAGTGGTGTTAAACCACCTCCCTATAATCAAGGGGATTAGTGAAGATTTCTCTGAATATACTCAACTAATGCTGTGTTTCTACTCTGTATTGAATGGGTTAACCCTAACCAAGGAGGCATTTTTCATGGTAATAATACTTGCAAATGTTATTGACTTCTTACCATGTGCTAAGGTATTTGATACATTTTTTTCATTAATTTATTCCATGTAATCCCAAAACAAAACTATGAGGTAGTATTTCAACTGCCTATATTTTCAGAAGAGAAAATTAGTCTTAGAAAGATAAAGTAATTTATTCTAAGTCAAACAGTGAAGTTGGGATTTAAACTGTCTTATTCTGAAATTAAATAAAATTCATAAATAGAAAACTATTAAAACAGATGTTTAGAATAGCATATTCAATTATGAGCACAGAGCCACATTTCCTACTCTCTCAGAATGGGGAAAAAATCAAGTGTCTCCAGTTAATTCCTCAGTATTTCCCAAGGAAATAAATTTCTGAGGAAACCACTTAGAGTACATATTCAGCTGGCTGTAGTGCATTTCAGGATCTCTGAAGTTACTCATCCTGCTTGCTACAGTTCCAAGAAGTTTGTTCCAAATTAATTAAGAAGTTCTTTCTCTAAATGAACTAAGATGAGATCAACATCAAAAGGATTCTCCCACTAAGGAATTTCTAATGCAGGCCTCATCTGAACAGACTCATAAGACTGAGTGAAAAGCCTTTTCAATAATATGCACTGTTCCTTTCACAAGATGTTTCTTCTGATTTGTTGTATAAATATCTGGCATTTGAGAACAGAAAAAAGTCTTTTGCTGTTTCAGTTCATTTTGTGTAAACTATTTTGAAAATTCCACTGTCAGTAGACTTTTGCAAGATGATGGCATAGGAAAACCCTGAACATAACTCCTCCCATCGACACACCAAATCTACAATTACATATGGATCATATGAAAAATATCTAAAAATTACATAAACTGCTTCTTCACAACAAAGGATAAAAAGACCACGTTGAGACATGTAGGAGTGAAAAAGACACAATCTTGCCAAAAACTCCACACCCAATGAGGCAAAACACAATAGGGAAGAATCTCACCTGAGAGGTGTTTTTCCCAGAGGAGCAAGGAGTTGCTGTCCCACATCAGGCACCCCAATTCCTGGGATCTGCACTGGAGAGAGGAGCCACCAAATGTTTGCTTTAGAAAACCAATGAGGCTGAAGTCCAAGGGACCCAAAGTGATACAGGAAAATGAAATTCTCTTTTTAAAGGCTCTTGTATGGTCTCACTTGACTGAGACCCAGTGAAAATACAGCAGTTTGAAAAGTACCTAAAACTGTATATCAAAGAAAAAGGTTTGCTAATTTAAAAACATCTGCTGGAGGTACAGGGGAAAGTTAAAACTCTACCTCCAGAGACAGAAGTGCTGTCAGATACCATTTTTGGTATTTCTCTACCTACACTGCTAGCACAGGTGGATGAGCTCGGACATGGTATCTATCCCACTGCCAAGATGAAGCTGAAGAGCACCCTAGGTTGCAGCACTCCCCCTTCTCTGGCTGGGGCAGAGGTAAGAGCAAATGGTTGTGGCGTGCCCCTGCTTCCTAGTTAAAGTCTGCACTCATGGGTGGTTTGGGCACTCCACTATTCCCTGGCAGGGGTTGTTGAGTATGAGAGGTCTTGGCATTCTCCAACTCCCAGCCTAAAGCTGCTGCCTACACTCTCAAAACTGCATCTCTGAAGCCTGGGGGCACATGCAATCAAAACCTTTTCCTGCCGCCTTTCTGCAGCAGGTCAACATGCCCCATCCCTATGCTCTCCAGCTGCTCAGCTAAAGCCAGCAGGAATATGCAGTCCATAGAGAGGATGCCTCTTGATTGCTTGGCCTTCGTGACCAAGGAGACTGCTGTTCCAGCGCTCCGTAGGAAGGTAACAATTGGAAAGACAGTTCTTGGCAGGCCACCACTGCCCAGGGCACAACACAGACAGCAGACAAAAACACAAACCCAGATGTCCTATCAAAAAAACCTATTTACTTAGCCTGGAGCTTCAGCCTGAGAATCAAACATTAGTTTTTCCACGCATCTAGAGCCTAAGGAGGTATTCCCAGGGAATGTAAGCAGGGAGACACCACCTTTGTGCACTCCCTTGGTGTCACTACAGCTTGACAAAACCTTTCAGAAAGGAGCTTACACACTCATCTGAAGCCCTGAGTTTTTAATTTTCACCCAGGGGACACCTCCAGATCTCCTGGTCTGAAGGCCATCAGGGATTATGATCACAGCCCCATAGGGCTGTATATATTTGCATACATTAAAAGCTGCTGCATGGGGGTCTGGCTTTCAATCAGCCTGAAACTGGTGCTAAATGAAATTCCTCTCCTTGGAACACTGGCAGTTCTTCGCACACCCTCAACAGCAGGGACATATTATCAAGAAAATATCAGGCAGTTCAGACAATCATTAAAGTTCAAAAGACAACCAAGAGCTAGGAAAAACTGAATGAAAAAGTTTATTACCTACACAAGGCCACTCCTTCAAGACTAAGAATGGTAGCTGATTCACCTAATTTATAGAAACACAGAAAGTTAAGCAAAATAAGCAAACAGAGTAATAGATTCCAAATGAAGGAACTAGATAAAACATCAGAAAAAGAACTTAATGAAATGGAGATAAGTTACTTATCTGATAAGAATTCAAAGCAATTGTCATAAAGATGCTACTCAATTCAGGAAAGGAATGGATGAACAGAACTTCAATGAAGAAATAGAAATATAAGAAAGTACCAAAGTAAAGACAGAGGAGAAGAATACAATAACCGAACTGAAAAAATACACTTAGAGGGGCTCAACTGAATAAGCAGAAATACAGATCAGGGAGCTGGAAGACAAAGCAATGGAACTCACCCAGACAGGGCAGCAGAAAGAAAAAAATAATCTTTAAAAATGAGGATAACCTAAAGGATCTCTGGGACAGCATCAAGAACAACGTTCATATTATAGGGTTCCCAGAAGAAAGAGAGAGAGAGAAAAAGGGGCACAAAACTTATTTGAGGAAATAATTGCTGAAAACTTCCCTAACCTAGAGAAGGAAACAAGACATCCAGTTCCAGAAATCCCAGGGAGCTCCAAATAAAACGAACCTAAAGAAATCCACACCAAGACACATTATAATTAAAGCATCAAAAGTTAAGCAGAGAATCTTTAAGGCAGCATGAGAAAAACAAATTTTTATAAACAAAGAAAACCCCAAAAGGCTATCAACAGAAGTTTTCATCAGAAATTTTGCAGGCCAGAAAGGAGAAGCATGACATATTCAAAGGGCTGAAGGGAAAAACTTCCTATGAAGAACACTCTATCCATCAAGGTTATCATTCAAAACTGAAGGAGAGATCAAGACTTTTCTCAATAAACCAAGCTCTATAGTACTAAGCTAGCCTTACAAGAAACGTTAAGGGGACTTTTTTTAAGCTGAAAAGAAGTGGCATTAATTAATAAGAAAACATACAACAGTAAAAATCTCAGTGGAAAAGGGAAATATATAGAATAAGTAGTGAATTAATCACTTATAAAGCTACTCTGACAGTTCAAAGGCAAAAGTAATAAAATTAACTAAAACTGAAACATTTAGTTAAGAGATAAAAAGATGTAAAATGTGACATCAAAAACAAAACAAAATGGGGGAGAAGGAGTAAAAATGTAGAGCTTCAAAATGTCAAATTTAAGTTGCTATCAATTTAAAATAGATTATATACATAAAATGATATATATGAATCTCTTGGTAACCACAAAGCAAACATTTATAGTAGATACACAAAAGAAAGTGAGAAAGAAATCTAAACATAACAGAAGAAAGTCATCAAACCACAAGAGAAGAGAGAGAAAGAAGAAAGGAACTACAAACACAGCCAAAAAACAATTAACAAAAAAGCAATAAGTGCATACCTATCAATAATTACTTTAAATGTAAATAGACTAAATTGTCCAATCAAAAGATATACAGTGGCTGAACGGATAAAAATTTAAGAACCATCCATATACTGCCTACAAGAGATTCACTTCAGATGTAAAGACACACACAGACGGAAAGTAAAGGGATGGGAAAAAGATATTCCATGGAAATGGAAACAAAATGAATGCTAGTGTAGATATTCTCATCTCAGACAAAATAGACTTTATTTTTTTAAGATTATTTATTTATTTATTTATTTGACAGAGAGAGAGACAGCACACAAGCAAGGGGAACAGGAGAGGGAGACGCAGTCTCCCCACTGAGCAGGGAGACTGATGTGGGGCTTGATCCCAGGACCCTGAGATCATGACCTGAGCTGAAGGCAGACACTTAACTGACAGAGCCACCCAGGCACCCCCAAAATAGACTTTAAAACAAAGACTAATAAAAGACAATGAGGGGCACTACATAATGATAAAGGGGTGAATCCAGGAAGGAAATATTTATAAACATATATGCATCCAACATAGGTGCACCAAAATATAAAAGGCAAATATTAACAGACTGAAAGGGAGAAATTGAAACAATACAAATAGAAGACTTTTAACTCTCTTATGTCAATGGTAGATCATCAGACAGAAAATCAGTAAGAAAACATCAGACTAAATAACACATTACACCAGATGGACTTAACAAAACAGTCCATCCAGAATTAGCAGAATACACATTCTTCTCAAGTGCACATGGATCAGTCTCCAGAATAAAGCAAATGTTAGAACACAAAACAAGTCTTAATAAATTCAGTAAGATTGAAGTAAGACTGAAATCATATCAAGCCTCTTTTCTTACCACAATAGTATGAAACTAGAAATCAATTACAAGAAGAAAATTGGGAAAACTACAGATACATGGAGATTGAACAACACATTACTGAACAACTACAGGGCCATAGAGGAAATCAAAGGAAAAATAAAAGAAATACCCAGAGGTAAATGAAAATAAATATGACATATCACAATCTATGGGATGTTACAAAAGCAATTTTAAGAGGGAAGGAAATTCATAGCAATACAGGCCTACCTCAAGAAATAAGCAAAATCTCAACCAATTTATCTTTATGCCTAAAATAATAAATCCAAAACTAGCAGAATGAAAGAAATACAGATCAGGATAAAAATAAATGAAAATGAGTCTAAATGAAATAGTCTAAAAAGACAATAGAAAATGCCAGTGAAACTAAAAATTGGTTCTTGGAAAAGATAAACAATACTAATAAACCCTTAGCCAGACTCACCAAGAAGAAAAGAGAGAGGGCTCAAGTAAGTAAAAATCGGTAATGCAAAACAACTTACTACTGATACTACAGAAATACAAATGTTCATGAGACACTACTGTGGACAATTATACACCAACAAATTGGACAACCTAGAAGAATGGATGAAGTCCTATAGTTTTACAATCTTCCATGAGTGAATCATGAAGAAACAGAAAATATGAATAGACTGATTTCTAGTAAGGATTGGATCAATAATCAAAAACTTTTCAACAAACAAGGTCAAGGACCAGGCAGCTTCAAAGGTGAATTCTATAAAATATTCAAAGATTTAATAGCTACCCTTTTGAAAAGGAAGGAAACTCATTTTACTAACACCAAAGTAAGACAAGGACACCACAAGAAAAGAAAAGTACAGAACAATATCCTTGATGAACAGAGATACAAGAATCCTCAACAAAATATTAGTACACTGAATTAAAAAACACATTAAAAGGATTAGATACTATGATCAAGTGGGACTTATTCCAGGGATACAAAGATGGTTTGACATCTGCCATCAATGTGACATACCACAATAAGAAAATGAAAGATAAAAATCATATGATCATGTCAACAGAAATAGAAAAAACATTTGACAAAATTCAATATCCATTTATGATAAAAACTATCAACAAAGTGGGTATAGAGGGAATGTACCTCAACATAATAAAGGCCATATATGACAAAGGCCAGAGTTAATATACTCAACAGTGAAAAGATGAAAGCTCTTCCTCTAACCTAAGGAAAAAGACAAGGATGCCCACTATCCCCCCTTTTATTCAAGAAGTATTGGAAATCCTAGCCATAGTAATTAGACAAATAAAAGGCATACAAATTGGAAAAGAAGAAGTAAAACTGCCACTATTTGCAGATGACATGATACTATATATAGAAAACTCAAAAGACTTTATCAAAACACTATTAGAAATAATATATGAATTCAGTAAATTTGTAGGATACAAAATTAATGTACAAAAATCTGTTGCATTTCTATACATTAATAATGAACTATCTTATCAGACATACATATCAAGAAAGCAATCCCATTTATAATAACATAAAAAAGGAATAAAATACTTAGGAATAAATTTAACCAAAGAGGTAAAAGGCCTGTACACTGAAAACTATAAGACACTGATGAAAGAATTTGAAGAACACAGAAATATATGAAAAGATATTTGGTGGTTATAGATTGGAAGGATAAATATTGTTAAAATGTCCATACTACCCAATGCACTATTGGTGCAATCTCTATCAAAATTCCAATGTCATTTTTCACAGAAATAGAACAAATAATTCTAAAATTTATATGGAACCAAAAATGACCCTAACTAGCCAAAACAACCTAGAGAAAGAACAAAGCCAGAGTTATCACAAACCTGATTTCAAACTATACTACAAAGCTATAATAATTAAATTAGTACAGTATTGGCATAAAACAGACACATGTATCAATGAAATGAGGGAATGGAGTATCTAAAAATAAACCCACACACATCTAGTCAATTAATTTACAACAAAGAAGGCAAGAATATACAATGCATAAAGGAAAGTGTCTTCAATAAATGGTGCTGGAAACACTGTATATCTACATTCAAAAGAATGAAACTGGACACTATCCTATAGCACATGCAAAAATTAACTCAAAATGTAAGTGGACTTGAACTTAAGACCTTAAACTATAAAACTTCTAGAAGAAAACCTAGCTCATAATCTGAATAGAAAAAAAAAAAAAATCCAGTGCTGGAGTTGTTATTTTACTTTCTTCCCTAACTTTTTGAGAGTTCTATGCCTTTAAACATCAGAGTAAGAATTGCTTCACAGCTTATAGATTATCTTTAAAGGTTGCACCACCACATTTTTTAGAAACAGTCTCACCTAATACCAGCTGACCTTGTGGTGTGTCAATCGGCTTAAATCAAGGATTGGCAAACATTACAAATGAATCCCCCTCAAGGCACATTGCCTGCACTATTGACACCTGCCTCACCTTGTGCTGCCAGAGTGCGGGCAGATTTCAGAATATCTTACTCAGAGAATTACTCTCTTGATAGTTGTAGAATTTGAGAGCAAGAAAAAACAAGAATAAAATGAACAAAATGTTGAAAAGAAATGCCAGAATTATTATTGGGGGTGGGGGAGAGATAGCCCTCCAACTTCCTCCTTATAAGACAGTCTGGGACGCCTGGGTGGCTCAGTTGGTTAAGCGACTGCCTTCAGCTCAGGTCATGATCCTGGAGTCCTGGGATCGAGTCCCACATCAG
>NW_022589710.1:5360607-5455944 GCF_004348235.1 Phoca vitulina
TCTCTCTCAAATAAATAAATAAAATCTTAAAAAAAAAAAAAACAGACAGTCTGAGCTTTTTATCTCCTTCTCAAAAGTACTGCCACGTCCAACATCAAGAATTAAAAACGCTAAGTTTGAAGGACCATACATCCTGCAACCATATTATACTTCTCAGTAAATTTTAATTAGCAAAGGGATATAGATATTTCAAGGCTGTCTCTATGTTGTATTTCTAGGTCTAGAAATATCAGCTATGCTATATTAGTAACAAATCTTGTGCTCCTTTATTGGTCCCAAATAAGCTCTGTTTTTATTAACAGACCTAGTATTCCATCAGTTAAAATAGCAACACAAATTATGCTCCAAGAATTGCTTCCAATCATCATACTCTTGACAGCTGATAGCTAACACCAAAGATCAGCTTGTCAAATCAGATTCCCGTAGATCACAGAACTTACCCAGTATCAAGATTTACTAATAAAGCATACAGGCATTCAAGAGGTCTGGATGAAGCAAGAAGAGGTCTGGGACTTCCTGTGTTGATTCCACATCCTTTTTTTTACAACATCAGGAATTCTCTCCTTGGCTCAGAAAAATAATAATAAAAATGTTCTCTCAGAGAGATACCTGAGTGAGGTGCCTGGATGGCTCAGTCAGTTAAGCATTGGACTCTTGATTTTGGCTCAGGTCATGATCTAAGTGTTGTGGGATCAAGTCCTGTATCGAGCCATGCTGGGGGCATAGAGTCTGCTTAGGATTCTCCCTCTGCTTCTCTCTCTGCCCCCACCATTTCTTCCCCCTCCAAAAAGAAAAAAGAAAAAAAGATAGGTACCTGAGATCCCTCAGACAACAGTGAGCATTTAAGTCATTAAATGTCATAAAATGTCACCATTTTATACCTTAGAGAATTGTATGAAAGCCATGTCTCAAAAGTCCATAGATTATTGGTTTTTGTTAATCACAAATAATCCTAAACTTAGGACATTCTGTCCAATCACTGTATAGATAAGGACTCCTATCCTTACAAAATTTATTAGTCTACTTGCCCAGAGGCCTAGCTATCATATTCCTAAGAAGAAACCCAGCCACCTGCCCTCTTTCCTTTTCTCTGGAAACACACACTCACTCAAAACCCCATACCCAGCAACTGGAGAATAAATGAATCATAGGGCACCTTTCAACTTTTTCTGTTAGCAGTTAACCTTGGAGAAACTCATTGACAACTCATCAAGATGGTGAGGATTCACTGGCCCAGTGACTAAGTAGACTTTTTAAGTCACAGGCTCCATGACCACAAAGAGAAAATGTTCCCTCCCTTTTAGAATTCCTACTTACTCTTGACTTTTTTTTTTATTTTTAATTTTTTTTATTTTTTGGCAGGAGTAGTGTGGGGGGAAGCAAGAGCAAGTGACCATCCACATTCTGTTTTATGAATTTTCTAGTGAATATATCCTATTGACCTTATTACTAAAAGCTAATCCTGTGAATTATGAGCAGCCATGTCGGAATTGAATTCCTAGAATGCAATCTCACTTGTTATATTTAACTCATCTTGTAAAGTAAGACAGGTATAAATCAAGATATATGATTTCTGATTTTGTTAAATAAATGAACATTTAGTGATAGTGCACTTCACACATCATACCTCAGTTTGCTAAATGTTCTCATCCTAGAAAAAGCTAGTTTTAGGTAGAGATCAAACTATTTACCATGCTTGAAAGCAACCATTTTAAAACCTGTTCATCTCCAATATGAAGGTTACATTTATTTCCTGATCATTGACACTTGATAATACATTAGTACTGCCTATTGCTATCCATTCTTTTCAACAGAATAAAAATACAAATAAGTTTTATTTAGTTCCTAGTATTTGCCAAGGCTTTGTGCCAGATGCTTTGACTCAATCATTAAATTCAGTTAAATACTGTTCTCTTTGATGCCAAATAAAGCTGCATTTAGAGGGTATACAAAGTTCATCATGACAAGTCTTTACTGCCGTAATTCTATGATGTACCCTTCCTTAAAATCTCAGTGGCATTCAAAAACCAATAAAAATGATCAAAATTCAATTCCATTGAGTTGCAACCCCTTAAGCAAATGCAAAGAGGAATTTTATTTATTTTTTATTAACATATAATTATTATTTGCTTCAGGGGTACAGGTCTGTGATTCGTCAGTCTTACACAATTCACAGCGCTCGTCATAGCACATACCCTCCCCAATGTCCATCACCCAGTCACCTCATCCCTCCCACCCCCCTCCACTCCAGCAACCCCTAGTTTGTTTCCTGAGATTAAGAGTCTCTTACAGTTTGTCTCCCTCTCTGGTTTCATCTTGTTTCATTTTTCCCTCCCTTGCCCTATGATCTTCTGCCTTGTTTCTCAAATTCCTCGTATCAGTGAGATCATATCATTCTTGTCTTTCTCTGATTGACTTATTTCGCTTAGCATAATACCATCCAGTTCCACCCATGTCATTGCAAATGGCAAGATTTCAATTTTTTGATGGCTGTGTAATATTCCATTGTATATATATCCCACATCTTCTTTATCCATTCATCTGTTGATGGACATCTAGGCTCTTTCCATAATTTGGCTATTGTGGATATTGCTGCTATAAACATCGGGGTGCACGTGCCCCTTCGGATCACTACATTTGTATCTTTGGGGTAAATACCCAGTAGTGCAATTGCTGGGTCGTAGGGTAGCTCTATTTTCAACTTTTTGAGGAACCTCCATACTGTTCTACAGAGTGGCTGCACCAGCTTGCATTCCCACCAACAGTGTAGGAGGGTTCCCACAAAGAGGGATTTTAAATGATACATAACTTCTGAGTTTGTTGACTTTTAAAAAGTTTTATCATCATTTCAATCAGTTGCATATTAAATTCTTCTTATACTTTAATTTCTTATGGTTTGTTATTGGTTTCCCTCCCCGTTCCTTCTCACTCATATCATCACCTTCTCTCCATAACCTACTAGGTTTAGAAAAGATAAATATATTTTTTTTTGTTCAGATGAACAAGTCATCTTATCCTATGGGTTTACCACCAATGTGAGACTGAAGATTCCATTAGTAAATATTTACTATCTATTATAGTTTGAACTATTTTAATAGTCAAGAGATTATTTGCATTTGAAAATTTTTATTATTAAGGAAGAATTACCTTTCTAATAGATAATTTGATTCCCAAATTAAATTTTAAAAACAGACACTTGCCTAAACTTCAGCAGAACAACTACTCAAATTCCATTCCTAATTTCTTGACAGTGTATTTCTTCCTAGAATTCTGCATTTTAGCCTGATAATTTTTAGATTATTTTTTTCTCTTCTTAGCAAAGATCTACAGGGAAGCTTTCATCAATTTGCATTAACTTATAAATAAAACTGCTCTTCACAACCTAGACATTTTATAATATAGTACAGACATATAGTAGAAAAATATAGCAGAAACTATGTCTTTGCATTGTTTGATCTGCCAACTCATATCATTATATTTTTTAAAGAGGCAATTTCATGCAACTGATGAATAACTTAACTCTACCTCTGAAACTAATGATACACTATATGTTAATTAATTGAATTTAAGTAAAATAAAATTTAATTAAAAAATTAAAAAATAAAAAGGCAATTAAAGAATTCCATATGAGTCTTTAATGCTCTTTTCAACATCCTTAGTAATTTTTCTTTAAATTATTTGAATGATGTATTAAATATCTCAACCTGAAGTTCAAAGATTAAACACAGTATTAGGTTAATAATGTATCAGTAATTATTCCATACAACTTATGTTACATTGAAATATAGTTTACGATAACAAATAGGGAAATTCATGTGAGATGTTTAAGTTCTTATTTAAGAACTGATCCATAAAATTAAACTCATTTATGGCTGAGATAGTATGGAAAACTGGCCAAGCAACTCAAATTTTAAGAATGCTAAATATTGTATTTATTTTTATTTCTGCCAAAATAATCCCATTTCTACTGAAAGCCCTAACTAGGAATATCCAGTAACAATTATACAAATATTCAAACTTCAATCTGTTTCTCTGAACTTAGGCTTCCTCTAATGACTTTTGGGAGAAGTCTGAGAAAGCAAAGTTCAATAGTTTTTATCAATAGGCAGAAGGTGAATTACAGAACTATAGGGATGATGATAATTTCAGGCAGAAAATTATTGCACAGGTAACCAAAGGTTTTTACTCTTTGTGTGTGACTGAAGATGGATATATGAAATTGATAGTTATTGGAAACATAGGTTTCTGAGGAGCTTTTAAAATGATAGATCCACTAGGTACCACTTAAAATTCTGATTCATTAAGTCTGGAGTAAGATAACTAAATTTTCTTCCTCAGGTAATCCTGCTTATCCAGCAGGATCCTGAACCACTGCTTTCATTTAAATGCTAACCTATAAGTGCCATGATTTTTAAACACGAATGATAAGTACCACAGGACAACCATTTGGAGGGAATGCTCCTGCCTCGCTCCTGTTTCATACTGTGAAGAGTAATTTTCCAAATCAACCCTACTCCTTTTACTTCCCCAAGAAGAGAGTCTAATCTCCTCGTTAACTGGCATATAGTGATTAGTCCATAGTTCTGTAGTGAACAGAATTCATCTAACAGAAACCCAGAGCATAGAAAGATTTGGTCTTTTTCCTCCTTCTTTTGTAGCAAGACCAGAGGCCACTGCAACCTGGCTGAGTTTTTCTTCTGCAGGCAGATACTTTACTCTTAGAAAATTGTTGCAATGTCTCAAATGGAGAAGAAGAGACAAGATTGTTGCAAGGTCTCAGTGGGAGGAGAGCCCTGGCAAGCCAATTGTGATACTGTGCTGCCTTCTCTAAATTGGTATTTATGATGAAGTAATATCACAAGCATGTGTCTTATTTTTCACCTGGGTTAGAGCACGTAGAAAACAGGGGTGCTGTATATAGAACCTCCTCAAAACTCTAACAAAAATAAATTATGATTGAAGTTGAAATACAAAAGCATGAAGTAATTGAATATATTATTTTAGAAATGTAAAATCCCAGTAGTGTTCAGGGCAGGCAATTTTGTTTCAGTGAATTCCAGTGGAATTTTAGTGAATTTCAGTGGAATGGAAACATACATTTGAATTCTTAGCTTGAAAAAACATCATTAAATATATGCAATAAAAATGTTCTGTGTGAGAACAACAAGAGCCAGTCAGAATATCTAGTTATACCCACTTGTTCCATTTGATCATATATTATCCCTCAAAACTTTTAAAGCATAACATGATATGGATTATACAAATTTTTCCATAAAAGTCTAGATATTCCTTGCATGAGATGTAATGTAAAAACCTGTGAGATCACAATACATATGAGATATCTTATTCTTTATGAATAATTGTGCTTCATATTTGTTATTTTCTGAATTTTTAAAAAGAAATAATTTCAAATACCATTATGAGTAAGTGAAGTTTTGTCTCAGAAAAAATAAACCGTATACACAATCTAGAATTTATTTCTCCCTGTGTAGTAGATATCTGGGTGTTCCATTTTTTGTCAAACTTATTCTAAATACGCTTTTGTTTCTGAATTCCTTAGGTCATCTTGAATTTCTCATTTTCCTCAAGCATTCAATCACAAGTCCTATTGACTGTACCTCTGCAAAAGTCTCTCTGAACTAATGCAATAGCTTATCTAATCTTCAAATTTCTCAATATTTCCATATTCTATTCAGTATTTACACAATTACCAGACTAATCTTCCTAAAATGCAAATTTCATCATGTTCCTTTTCCACTCCTCATTTTTAAAACTTTCAACAGTTCCACATTTTTTTTTTTTACATAGTAAAATATAAATCTTTTAGAATGGAACTCAAAATACCATTCCACTTAGTTTGTAGTACTTTGTCACTGCTGTATCACCATTCTGCCTCTCTGGAGTTAGTGCTGTAATTACATAGACACACCAAAAATTCACTGAGTATGCCACTCATGTGAATGTCCCTCTTTTTGTAAAGAGTGCATATCCTTTTTCTATTTGGTAAAGTTGTAACACATCTTTAAAACCCAACACATCTTTAAAACCCCATCTTTAAAACACATCTTTAAAACCCAATGGAGGTATTACCTCCATTGAAAAGCCTTTTCTGAGTCTCCCATGTTATAGACTAATCACATTCTGCTCCTCTGGGATTTGGTTTTTTTGTTTGTTTGTTTAAGTAGGCTCCATGCCCAACATGAAACTTGAACTCACAACCCTGAGATGAAGAGTCACATGCTCTACCAACTGAGCCAGCAGGTGCCCCACTCCGCTGGGATTTTATAGTGTCTTTCATGTTGCCTATGAATTTCCCCCTTAAACAAGAGGCCACGCAGCAAGAACAGAATCTTTTTTTTTTTTTGTCCCTACAATAATTAGCACACTGACAGTAACACTGACTAGAATCGTAATCACCGTTTCCCTGAAATTTATTTTCCTAATATATACAAGAAAGACGACCAGCCTTCAGATTACTGTATAGTTTAAATGAAATGTACATGCAAAAAATCTCTATCATAACATGTAGCACATAAGTAACATTCAATAAGTATTAAAGTTGGAATATGTGATATTTCCAGAGTAGCATTCAGTCACAAATTTGCTAGGCATACATTAAAATGGGTGCTATATATATAGGGTAACCTCGACACTAACAAAGATACATTATAATTAAAGTTGGAACACAAATGTAAGTGCAAAATAACTGAATACATTATTTAATAAATGCATATTCTCACAACAAATGTGAGCTAGGTATGATAAAGAATATGCATAGCAAAATGCCTTTATAAAATACTATTTTAATATAATGGATGAAAACAGGAAATTAAATAAATATTTCAGTTGGTTAACTAAAAAAATGCACAAATCCTTGCACAACATGTTGCCCTCCATGTACTGCCTTATTCTTCATTCTTCTCTGCAACAAAATTTATCAAGGAGCTGTCTGTTGTCACCACTTCCTAATGTTCCATTCCTTCCCCAACTCATTCCACCCCTATTCTTTCCACTCGACTAAATCCATAGCTATAAGTTTACTACAATCTCCATGTGGATTGGTTTATTGCCTTCCTCGTCCACCACCCATTCAGCCACGATGTAAGTCCTATGAAACAAGAGCCTTTTTACATCTAGTTTACAACTATTTAATGAATGCCCAAAACTGCCTGTAACGCAGTAAATCAATAAATATTTGTTCAATGAATACAAGCTGAAAAAATGAACTGAACTTTAACAAAAATGTACTTTACTCAAGAATTAAAGAGACTTTTTGTGTAGATCATATATTGAAGTAGTTATTGATAATATATTAACTTTTCTTAGGGGGTCCTCATAGCTCTCAAGGCTTTCCAACATTCTTGGTGATTCTCAACCAGCCTCCAGTTTCTGCAATGATTTTGGACCCTTACACCTGCAGGAACCAATGCTCCACTACTTGCTGAATATGCCTTCCATGACCCCCTGAACAACTCCATGTGCACATGATAAGCCAGTTCGATTCTGCCATCATTTTTTTTAACTTGATTGTGTGTGAGCAACTCAATTAACTCAGATATGTACAAACCCATTATGAATTTAAGAAGAAAATCCCTTTAGAGCGTTATGTTAAGTAGAGTAAGTCAGAAAAAGAAAGACAGACACTGTATGATCTCACTTACATGTGGATTCTAAAAAAGCCAAACTCATAGAAACAGAGTATAATAAAGGTTGCCTGGGGCTTAGAGATGGGAGAAATGAGAATAGGTTGGTTAGAGAGTATAATCTTCCAGATATAAGTTCTGGGGACCTAATGCACATTACTGTGACTATAGTGAACAACACTGTATTATGTACTTGAAAGTTGCTAAAAGAGTAGATTTTTAATGTTCTCACCACACACACACACACACACACACACACACACACACACACAGTAATTAGGTGATTAGGTGATGGGATGGATGTGTCTTCTTGTGGTAATTATTTCATAACATCTGTGTGTATCAAATCATCACATTGGATACCTTAAACTTGTTGTAGGTATGTTGTATGTCTCAATATATTATGTTTCAATAAAGCTGGGGGCGGGGGGAGAAAGAACTATACAAAAAAGGAAGAAAAGGAAGGAGGACAAAGATGATGGAAGTGGGCTCAATCACTACTCAATAATTGTCCAGGGAAAACATTAAACAAATATTAAACACAGGTCTTAGGAGTCCAAGAATACCTCCTATCTTCATGCTGTGAGCTCCTAAAGAAGTTAAGAAAATAAGACGTTTCATTCTTGATGTTTTAATGAGGAATACTTCTATCTGCATGTAACAGAATGCCTGACCAATAGTCCAGAGGTAGAGAGACTCCAGTTGGCCTGAAAGTTCAATCACAACACCAAGAGAAGACATATAGATGACAATGACAAATGAAAAAATGCTCAACATCACTCATCATCAGGGAAATACAAATCAAAACCACAATGAGATACCACCTTACATCTGTCAGAATGGCTAAAATCAACAACACAGGAAACAAACAGTTGTTGGCAAGGATACAGGGAAAGGAGAATCCTCCTACATTGTTGGTGGGAATGCAAACTGGTGCAGCCACTCTGGAGAACAGTATGGAGGTTCCTCAAAATGTTAAAAATACAACTACCCTATGACCCAGCAATTGCACTACTAGGTATTTACCCAAAGGATACAAAAATATTGATTCAAAGGGGCACATGCACCCCAATGTTTATAGCAGCATTATCGACAATAGCCAAATTATGGAAAGAGCCCAAATGTCCATTGAATGATGAGTGGATAAAGAAGTGGAATATATATATTACTCAGCCAAAAAGAATGAAAATGTTCCCACTTGCAATAATTGTAGATGGACCTAGAGTATATAATGTAAGTGAAATAAGTCAGTCAGAGAAAGCCAAATACCATATGATCTCACTGTTATGTGGAATTTAAGAAACAAAACAGATGAACATAGGAATGAATATAAAGAACAAAAGAGGGAAAGGGAGAGAGAGAGAAAAGCAAGACAGTAAACAGACTCTTAATTATAGAGAACAAACTGAAGATTGCTGGAGAGGAGGTGGGCAAGTGGAAGGGCTAAATGGATGATGGGCATTAAAGGAGGGCACTTGTGATGAGCACTGGGTGTTATATGTAAGTGATGAATCAGTGAATTCTACTCCTGAAACTAATATTACCCTGTATGTTAACTAATTGGAATTTAACTACAAGCTTGAAACTAGAGAAAAAAAATTAAAAATGTAAAAAAAAAAAAAAAAAAAAAAAAAAAAAGAGGTTGTATTGCTGTCCTTGGGCTAGTTACCTAAAATTCAAATCAGGGCAGCTGTCCATCCTTTTACATTGAGCAAGTTTTCACAGAAACTACACTCAGAATCCTTCCACTTCATCCCAAACTGGAATACTATCTAATCTTAACTTCAAAGGAGACTGGTCAACTATTTAGATCCTGTCAACTCAAAATTCATATATATCCTTCTCTCCATTACACAGAACACTCCTACCCACTATTCAAAAGAGCCCCAAAGTTCATCCAGCCACTGAATCCAGCTTGCATGCCCAAAAGACAACTAATCTGCCAATAACATCTACAATATACAATGGTTGAGAAGTAACTACAATAAAAAATCCTATTTGGAAAAAAGGAGTGTAAGAAATATATAGCAGAATTCAATCTGTATCACATATCAAAATCAACGTATGTCTGAACTAGCTGATAGGATTAGTGAGACTCCCTGCCCTACAATAGAATAATTTTCTTGATCAGACATACTGGAAGTTTTTACATCTACTCTGTGTAAAAATCTTCCTTTTTCATTATCCTCCAAGGTAACACCTCACGTAAAGGGGATAGGGATATCTTTCCAGCAACCTGCATGGCTACAACAGCTTTTTCCCCAGTCTGTGCAATTTAAGATATATAACATTTGTATTAAGGACTGAAAAATCAGGGGCTGTAGCTGGCCAGGCCTGCAGTTTCCTAAAAAACTCCGATCTCAAAAATATATATGATCTCACTGATAGGAGGAATTTGAGAAACAAGACAGAGGATCATAGGGCAAGGGAGGGAAAAATGAAACAAGATGAAACCAGAGAGGGAGACACTCATAAGAGACTCTTAATCTCAGGAAACAAACTGAGGGTTGCTGGAGTGGTGGGGAGTGGGAGAGATGGGGTGGCTGGGTGATGGACATTGGGGAGGGTATGTGCTATGGGGAGCGCTGTGAATTATGTAAGACTGATGAATCACAGACCTGTACCTCTGAAACAAATAATATATTATGTGTTAATTATATATATATATATATATATATGGCCAACTTGCAGTCCTTACACTTTCGGTCAATTCATTTTACATGCAAACACAGTCAAACTAACTATCTAGGCACAACTTTACACCGAGTAATTTTAACTTTTAAGCACAGACTTCTGTATACTCCCCTCAAACCCACCAGGCAGTCTACCGCATAAATTTCATTGGCCAGAATCATATGAGGTCCTGAGCTGTGAGAGATAATAGACAATTGAGATTTTTAGTTTCCTGGGCTATACAGAGAGGAAGGCAGAGAAGAAAAATGGTCGTGAATAGGGTTTGGGTGGGCAAATTTGATGACTGTCTTTTTGGGTTCCAGAAAGAGCCATTCTCCTTTCATTGTCTATTTCAAAAGGAGACACTATACTTCTATCTTTAATGTTAGGTTTCCGGGATTTGGTGAACAACAATACTCACCTGATTTTATAGGGTTTAATAATAACCAATATATTCATTTAGCCTGACTAGTGTTAAGTCTTAAAAGAAGAAGATTACATGAATATCATAAAGGCATTGGGGAGGGTATGTGCTATGGTGAGTGTTGTGAATTGTGTAAGACTGATGAATCACAGACCTGTACCCCTGAAATAAATAATACATGTTAATTTAAAAAATAAAGAAAAATAGATGACATATAAATAGCTAGGTATATAGGCAGATGTATATACATACACTACATATGTGTATATATAGATATATGTGTGTATATTCATATGTATTTGTATACACACATATATGCATACTTACAAGCACATATATTCAGAAATCTGGTTTTGGTAATAGATCAGACAAGTTGAAAAAAAGACTCAAGTTGTATAATAAGTATTACATTATAAACTTTCTTCTATATAACTAGATGAGCTCACCAAAAAAAGTAAAGAATATTACTGGATATTACTAGAGACCAGAAATGAAGACAGAGCTAAAAGTAAAGGCATTAAGTGTATGAGCTGACTCAATGATTATCTTGGGAGCCTTTGTTGGGGAAGGTCAGTATTTCTCAATGAGATGCCGGTGGCATTCAGGGAAGGCCAATTCCTTATTTTGTAGTTCTATGTAATTGGACTTCAGGATGATTAGTATCTCTGGCTCACAACTTCAAATTATCTGCCATAATTATCAATCTCAGTCATTGTGACAATCCCAAGCCTTGACTAGAGTGTGGTACCAAATGTACTTGAGAATCACTAGCCCAAGTAACCTGAGGGGTTTATGTTTTAACACCAAGATGTGGACAGGAGATGAAGTCTTGGGGCAAGTTAAGACACGGATTTAGGACTGAAATTCTCATAAAAGCCAGGATCCTCAAGGGGTGCAACTTTAATGAAAGACTGAATAAGAAAAGTATCTATACTCTGGTAAAATGGTATGACAATGAAAGTGGTCTGTTTTGGCTATACTCTGATATATTTCCCCTGAGATCTTGAAACCATGTGGTTGAGCATAATAGATCTGGGGTTAAATTTATCAACCATACATGGTCTATGACCCTCCAGGAAAAGAAATTAACACAAATATCAGACTCAATCCATTGAGAAACTTAAGTTATTTGGGGGGAAAAGCAAATGTGGAAATATCAGAGAAGGAGAGACTCCCACCAGTACCCAGTATTCTCACTTGGATCCCCAGTGAAGATAATGACATCTATAATTTCAAAATATACAGCGAAACCATCAACCTTGATTAAGATTCATAAGATATAAATAACATCAATATTAAGCCACTATGAACAAATTATCTGTTATACATGAAATAATTAAATAAATAAGAATTTAAGAAACATTAGGAAAGACCAGAGATTGTGAAAAAGAGGCATATATAGAAAAATACATATATAATCACTGAAATGCAATATTCAATACATGAAACACATAGTAAATTAGACAGCTAAGGATAAAATTCATAAACTAAATAAAGATGGGAGGAAATTATTCTAAATGCACACAGCTATATAAAAAAGGAAGTACTAAGAAAGGGAGAGTAAGGGGCATGAAGAATAGATAAATGTGATCCAACATTTGTCTAATGTGAATTCCAAAGGAGAAAATCAATAATAGAGAATAGAGAATAAGTAGGTAGAGATTAAGGATTAATAATGAATCTTAAGTAGGATACACAGAATAAATCCATGGCTAGATAAACAGTAAAATTTAGAATACAACCCACAAAGAGAATATCTTTAGGGAACTGAAGTCAAACACTGTATCTTTAAAAATAAAATACACACACACATACAAAGCTTCTCACAAGCAAAAGCAGAGGCCATAGGACAATAAAATAATATTAGGAAAGTAATGACAGAAAATGATTATTGACCCAAATTTTATGTGCAAGTAAACAATAATTCAATAGAGAGAGCAAATGAAGGACATATTTAGACAACCAAAGGCAGTAAGAATTCGTCACTAAAAACACGAGCTAGAAAAATTACCAAAGGATAAACTTCAGTAAGAGGGGATTTCAACTGAGAAGGAAAAACAACAAAAGCAATTTTGAGCAAATAAATAGGTGAGTTGATCTAACTAAAAATCAGTTGTAAAAAATAATAATAAATATCTTGAACAGTTTGAAAACAAACTGGAAACCATATACTGGAAAGCAGTAACAAATCAGAGTGAAGAAGTGAGAGGAGATGGGAAATAAAAAATTCTGGAGTCTTTCTAACATTTGAGAGACAAGAATATCAATATGTATTCACTCAACTTTAAGTTAAAATTACAGATAACATTTTTTTAAGTACCAATCAAATACATGTACTCCAGACTAGCAAAGAGGAAAAGGTGAGCGAAGAAGAAAACTTGATCAATTCATTGAAAAAAAAAAGGGGGGGGGGGGGACAAAAACACAAAGAAAGCAAAGAATAAAAGAAAAATCAAAATGTATCTACAATCACAATAAATACAAATGGAATAAACTCACCTCTTAAAGAACTCATTTCCAGATTCAATTATTATTTACAAAAGTTATCCCTAGGTGCACTTGTGATGAGCACTGGGTGATGTATGGAAGTGTTGAATCAGTACTTTGTTAAACCTGAAACTAATATTATACTGTATGTTAACTAACTTGAATTGAAATAAAAACTTTAGAAAAAGCTATCCCTAAAGCCTAATGACATAGAAAAACATTTATGAGGGGAATATATGATATATAAGAGGCAAACAGTTAAGTAGAAGAAAATAGTGACAAGTACGTTCACAGATGATAATGCAGACTTAGGGTACAAAAAGCACTATTAGGCTTTCAAAGTGGTAATATTAAAAGACATAATTTACTAGGAAGATTTAACAATCCTGTTTGGATGTATTACATTGTACAGCCCACCAAACACAATTTGCAAAGATAAAATCCAGGTGAATCAATACTTAAAAACTTACATTTCTGAAAGAAACTAGAATCACTTTATAGAATGTTATCTCAAGAAAATAAAAGATCTCAAAAAAACACAAGCAGCAAAAAAAAAAAGGTATAAAAGTTTGATACATTTGATTTTAATAAATTCAAAACTTCAATACAACAAACAAAATTATAAATTAATTATGACAAATGATAGATTTAAGAAAACGTATACACTTGGCAAATGATTAACAATGAAATATATTAAGCATCAATATAACCCAATTGGCAAGACGGCAAGAAGTAAAATCAGTAAGATGGTGGAAAAAGAGGTCCCAGCAGTAGACTTTCCAAAGAAATCAAATTCAACAACTATCCACAGATGAAAATACCTTTGTAAGAACTCTGGAGTAAATTTGAGAGGTTCCAACATGCTGATAGAATAGAAAATTCAAAAAGAGCCACATTGAAAAGGGTGAAGTTTCACTTTACCCCCGACAAGCCTTCCCCAAGCCAGCACAACACAATGCTGAGAGAGACTCTCTTGGCCAGTGATCTCTCCTGCAGGGGAGAGAGTGAAGTAGGCATCCAATTCCCTCGGTCTTTCAAGGCATTACCTGAGGAGTCCATTTATGTCTCACCATTCAACAAAGAGACAGCAACACTAAAAAAGAATCAAACAAATTCTGGAATTGAAGCAAATGGGATGATATAGTCAAAGTGCTAAAAGAAAAAAAAAAAAACTGCCAACCAAGAATACAAACTATACTTAGTAAAAATTGTCTTTTAAAAATGAAGAACTAGACTTTCCCAGAAAAACAAAACTGAAGGAGTTTGTAACCACTGCTTTACAAGAAGTGCTAAAGAAATTTCTTCAAGTTGAAACAAAAGGATCATAAAGAGCAATACAATAGGATATGGAAATATAAATCTCACTATTAAAGGTAAATATATAAATACAGAATAAAATACTATGTAAAGATGACACACTGAGCACTTTTAATCCTAGTATAAGAGTTAGAAGACTACAGTACTGTTAATAACTGTAACTATAAAATGTGCTAATGGACATATAAAGATGTTATTGATGTCACAATATACAAATTGTATTATGAAGGGAGAAACAAAGATATAGAGTCCTTGTTTGTAATTGAAGTTATTATCAGCTTAAACTAGATTGTTAAAACTCTCTTATCTTTTTTGTAAGCCTTGGGGTAACCACAAAGAAAATACCTAAAGAAGATACACAAAAGAAAACTAGGAAGGAATCAAAGAATACCAATATATATTTAAAAAGTCACCGGGGCGCCTGGGTGGCTCAGTCATTAAGCGTCTGCCTTCGGCTCAGGTCATGATCCCAGGGTCCTGAGATCGAGCCCCGCATTGGGCTCCCTGCTCCGCGGGAAGCCTGCTTCTCCCTCTCCCACTCCCCCTGCTTGTGTTCCCTCTCTCGCTTTCTCTGTCTCTGTCAAATAAATAAATAAAATCTTTAAAAAAATAAATAAATAAAAATAAAAAGTCACCAAATCACAAAAAAACAGCAAGAGAAGAAGCAACAGAAGAACCACAAAACAGATAGAAAATGATTAACAAAGTGGAAATAATAAGTTCTTACCTACCCATAATTACTTTAAATGTAGGTGATTTAAACTCCACAATAAAAAAACAGTTGGCTGAATGGCTATAACAATAAGATCCATCTATATGCTGTCTACAGGACAGTCACTTTATTTTTTTATTTATTTTTTATTTTTTATTTTTTTTAAAGATTTTATTTTTATTTATTTGAGAGAGAGAGAATGAGAGAGAGCGAGTACATGAGAGGGGGGAGGGTCAGAGGGAGAAGCAGACTCCCTGCCGAGCAGGGAGCCCGATGTGGGACTCGATCCCGGGACTCCAGGATCATGACCCGAGCCAAAGGCAGTCGCTTAACCAACTGAGCCACCCAGGCGCCCAGTCACTTTATTTTTTTTAAATATTTTATTTATTTATTTGAGAGAGAGAGTGCACGTGAGAGCGCACAAGGTGGGGGGAGGGGCAAAGAAGAGGGGGAAGCAGACTCCCCATTGAACAGGCTCAATCCCAGGACCTGGAGATCATGACCAGAGCCAAAGGCAGACACTTAACCACCTGAGCCACCCAGGCACCCCAGGAGAGTCACTTTAGATTTAAAAACAGCCATAGCCTATAGGAAACAAGCTGAGGGCTGCTGAAGGGGAGGTGGGTGGAGAGATGGAGTAACTGGATGATGGGCATTAAGGAGGGCATGTGATGTAATGAGCACTGCGTGTTATATGCAATTGATGAATAACTGAACTTTACATCAGAAACTAATGATACACTATGTTAATTAGTTGAATTTAATTAAAATAAGGTTAAAAAAAAAAAAAGAACAGCCATAGCCTGAAAATGAAGAGATAGAAAAAGATACTGTACGAAAATGATAAGCAAAAGGAAGCAGGAGTGGCCATACTTCTATCAGACAAAATAGAGTTGAAGTAAAAAATGTCCCAAGAGAGAAAGAAGGTCGTTATATAATTATAAAAGAGTCAATTCAACAGGAAGATATAACAATTATTAATACATATGCACCCAACATCAGATTAAGTTAATATATAAGATAGGTATATAAAGCAACACTGACAGATCTGAAGGGAGAAATACACAGCAATACAATACATATGGGAGATTTCATTACCTCACTTTCAATAGTGCATACAACATCCACACAGAAGATCAATCAGGAAACACCAGACTTGACCAACACTATAGAACAAATGGATATGAGGCTTACACAGAACATTGTACCCCAGAGCCTCAAAATACACATTCTTCTATAGCACATACAGAAAATTCTATAGGAGACATCACATTAGGTCACAAAAGAAGTCTTAATAAATTTTAAAAGACAAATCATCTCAAGTATTTTTCCAACCGAACTGGAATGAAATTAAAAATCAGTAATATTTTAAAAATTAAAATTTCACATATATATAGAAATTAAATATACTCTAGTTTTTTATTTTTAAATTTTAAACAACATACTCTTGATCAAACATAAAGTAGAATCAAAAGAGAAATTAAAAAATATCTCAAGACAAAAATGGAAACATAACATACTTTCTTGGTTACAGCAAAAGTATTATTGAGTGATGTTAATAGCAATAAATACCTTGATTAAAAAAGAAGAAAGATTTCAAATACAAACCTAACTTTACACCTCAAAGAAGTAAAGAACTAAGCCCAAACAGATCAGAGGAAATGATAAATTTTAGAGCAGAAATAAATCAAACAGAAAATAGAAAAAACAGAAAAATAACTAGGAGTTTTTTTAAAATATCGACAAAATTGACAAAACTTTAGCTAGACTAAGAAAAAGAAGACTCAAAATCAGAAACTAACTAGGAAACATTACAATTGATGTCACAGAATTTTTTTAAAAGAGGCTATTATGAACAATTATACACCAACAAATTGGACAACATAGAAGAAATGGATAAATTCTAAGAAATATACAACCTACCAAGACTGAATTGTAAAAAAAAAAAACCAAAAATCTGAACAGACCTATAACTCATAAGAAGAGTGAATCAGTAAACAAAACCTCCCAAAAAAGAAAATACCAGGACCAGAAGGTTCAAGGTGAATTCTAACAAATTTTAAATAATTAACACCAATCCTTCTCAAACTCTTGCAAAAATTAAAGAGAAGCAAAAACTTCCAAAATAATTATAGGGCCAGAACTGATTACCCTCATATAAAATCCAGATAAGGACACTACAAGAAAAAGAAAACTAGGGGTCACTATTCCTGATAAATATGGATGCAAAAATCCTCAACAAGATATTAGCCAACTGAATTCACCTGCACATTAAAAGAATCACACATCATGATCAAGTGAGATGTAACCTGGGGACACATATGAAAATTAAGCAATATAATCCACCACATTACCAGAATGGAAGATAAAAATCACATGATCACCTCAACAGGTCCAGAAAAAACAACTGAAAAAAGTAAATACCCATGATAAAAAATGCTCAACAAACAAGAAATAGAAGGAAATTACTTAATAATAAAGGTCATATATACTGTGCCCACAGGGGATATGTACTCACCAATGAAAACCTGAAAGTGTCTTTCTCCTCTAAGATCAGGAACAAGGATGCCCTCTCTCACAACTTCTATTCAACATAGTACCAGAAGTCCTAGACAGAAAAAAATTAAGCAAGAAAAGATATAAATCATCCAAATCCAAATCTCTGTTTGCAGATGATAAGCTGTCACATTATATAGAAAACCTAAAAGATTCCACCAAGCAAAATAAAAATGTCAGAACTAATCAATGAAAGTGGCAGTACACAAAATCATCATACTGCATGGAGCACTGGGTGTTATACGCAAACAATGAATCATGGAACACTACATCAAAAACTAATGGTGTAATGTATGGTGATTAACATAACATAATAAAATAAAAAAATTAAAAAAATCAGTTGCAACAAAAAAGCAATCTGGAAATTAAGGAAATAATCCTATTTACAATAGTATCATGAAGAATAAAACACTTAGGAATAAACTTAACCAAGGAGGTGAAATGCTTCTATGCATGAAACTATAAATCATCCATCAAAGAAATTTAAGAAGATACAAAAAAATGAGAAAGATGTCCCATGTTCACAATTGGAAGACTTAATATTGTTACAATGCCCACACTACCCAAAGTGACCTCTATCAAAATTCCAATGTTATTTTTCACAGAAATAGAAAAAACAATCCTAAAATTTATATGGAACCTTGAAGGACCTTGAATAGCCAAAACAATCTTGAGAAAGAAGAACAAAGCTGGAGAGCTCACACTTCCTGATTTCAAAACACATTACAAAGCTACAGTAACCAAAACAGTGATACTAATCTAACAATAGACATATAGACCAATAAAACAGAATAGAGAACCCAGAAATAAACCTCCACATACATGGTCAAATGAATTTCAGCAATGGTGCCAAGACTATGTATGGACAAGGATGGTTTTTTCAAAAAACGGTGCTGATAAAACTTCATATTCACTTGCAAAAAAATTAAATTGAACCTTTACCCTTTACCACACACAAAAATCAACTCAAATGAAATAAAGCCTTAAATGTTAAGACCTGAAACTATAAAACTCCTAGAAGAAAACAGGAGAAAAGCTTCTTCAGAGTGACTCTGGCAATGATTTCTTGGGTATGATGCCAAAAGCGCAAGGAACAAAAGCAAAAACAGACAAATGAGATTATGTTAATCTAAAAATCTTTTGCACAGCAAAGAGTATAATAAAATGAAAGGCAACCTATGGAATGAGAGAAAATACTTGCAAACCATATATACGATAGAGTTAGCATCCAAAGCATAGAAGGAACTCCTATAATTTCATAGAAAAAATAATAATCCAATTTTTTAAAATGGCAAAGGGTCTGAATGATAGTTCTCCAAAGAAGTTAAATAAAATACCAACAGGTATTTGTAAAGGTGCTCAGTATCATTAAGCTTGAGAGAAATGCAAATCAAAATGTAATGATGACAAATCACCTTACACCTGCTAGGATGGCTATTATCAAAAAACAAAAGATAATAAACATTGACAAGGATGTGGAGCAAAGGGAATCATTAAGTACAGCTGGTGGGAATGTAAACTGGTGTAGCTACTATGGAAAACAGTACAAAAGTTCCTCAAAAGATTAAAAATACAACTACCATGTGATGCAGCAATCCAACTTCTAGGTATATATCCCAAAGAATTAAAATCAAGATCTTGAAGATATCTGAATTCCCATGTTTCCTGAGCATTATTCACAATAGTCAACACAAGGAAGCACTTTAAATGCCCATCAGAGATGAATGGATAAAGAAAATGGAATGGAAATTAGTATTAAAAAAAAAGAAAATTCTCTCATATGCAACAGCAATGTCCTATCCTTGGACCATGCCTAATTTCTTGGACAAACTCCAATTTCATTAAATTTTTCTTTAGTTGTATTGGCCTGAATCAAAATGCAGATATAAATTTACTAGAATTAACATAAATATGGGGGCGCCTGGGTGGCTCAGTCGTTAAGCGTCTGCCTTCGGCTCAGGTCATGATCCCAGGGTCCTGGGATCGAGCCCCACATCGGGCTCCCTGCTCCACAGAAAGCCTGCTTCTCCCTCTCCCACTCCCCCTGCTTGTGTTCCCTCTCTCGCTGTGTGTCTCTCTCTGTCAAATAAATAAAATCTTTAAAAAAAATAGAATTAACATAAATATGGAATAATATTTTAAATTTTCTGTGTAATACTTTACCTCATGTTATTAAAAATTGTGTTGGGCATTTCTGGTCACAGGAATATTGAGCACTGATTTTATTCAGGGACTTGCCACGACTCTTCCAAACATCCTTAAAAAATGAGTAGTTTGGAGACCACCAACCTAAAAATACTGTTTAAGTCTGTGTTTATGTATAAGGCATTGCGCTGAGATGTCCAATACTGGAATTCATTTACCATGTTTTGACTACTCTTACAGGATCCTGAAGATATCCTGGTTATTCTCAACAGCTTGGCATTCCAGTCAAAGTTGGGAATTTTATTGTGCATTTCCTCTAACAGATAGTGCATATGAATGCTAAATAAAACTGGCCAAATTGTTATCTCTGGTGAATTTCTGCTGATACTTATGCTGCTCCTGCCAGAGAAGTGTCTATTTATCCTTTCTATTTGATTCCTCTTTGTAAAATATTCCCCCCTAGCTTCTGACATCTATTTTTATTTAAATAGCCTTTGCTGTGAACATTTATCAAAGATTTCTTGAAAGTTTCTATCAGTCACCTGCAACAGTTGCCTGTTTGTATGAAATATCCATCAAATTAAAAATAGTTAGGTTGTTACAATCTCTGCCTGGGCTTCCCCTGCATATCTTCTATAAAGACAGAATCTTTATTTACCAATATAGCTTAACACAGATTCTTTCAAGTAAGCTTTCAAAAAATTAGTGCATATTTGAGTATTCCATTATCATTTCTTTGATTTTTGACAGTTACAAAAATAATTATGTGTAAAATGAAACTAAATTGTTAAATTGTAGCCTCTTCAAGGCTTATAAATGTACAAGATTGGCAAAGTGTTGAGTTGTCAGATTTAACAAATGAAAATAAAGCCAGCTAAATTTTAAGGATAAATTTTAGCATAAATATGCCTCCAAATATTTCATGGGATATATTTATATTAAAGAGAAAAATAACATCTTTACTTGAAATTAGATCTCATTAGCATCTTGAATTTTATCTGGCCACCCTATGAATTGGTATTCTTTTTTTTTTTTTTTTTTTTTACGGATTGGTATTCTGTAGCTCAGTGTGCTTGTTACTATTTTAAAGAATAATAATTTATTATCAACCAAAAGATTTCCTTTACAACTTTAAGAACGGTATCATACAGCCCAGGTAATCGGTCTTCATTTAGTTTACTAATTAGGTCTAGAACAGCCTGTCCATATACTAATTTGTAATCTAGTACTGCAACCCTATCTGTTTCAGGCTACTTTTGAACTGAAATTTTTCTTTACAACATTCCTATTAAAAATTAAGGCAAACTTTCAGTATAATGGTATTTCTGTTTTCCTGAGTATAAATTTTCTTCTCTTTATCATCTAATTTTACATAATTGCTTTAGTTTAAAGGTATCTTTAAATATTATTTGATTTTGGTGTCTAATTTAAAATACACCTGTTACTTTTATCAGTAGTACCTCTTCCCTTTGCCTCCCTACTTCCAGGCAAAAATAATAAATGTATGATTTTTTTCTTTTTCCAGTTTCCCTGAGCTTTTACCTAACAAAAGGCTAGTAACAAAATGTAGTGACAGCTTCTGGCAACAGAAGAATATTAATAGAATACTGAATAAACTCAATACTCATTTTCAGTGTTTTAAATGTTAATCTTTTTTCTGTAATTAAAAATAAACTTAATGTGAATTTAGGAGGAAATGTTAGGCAACACTCACCAGAAATGATTTTAAATTGATTTCCTTATTTAGTAAGGTAACTTCAGACTTCCTGTTATTTTTAAGTAATCGCCCTTTCCATTTTTCTTTAATACTATAATTTTGAAATTGATAGACTCCATTTTTTTTAGAGCAATAGTAGGTTCACAAAAAAACTGAGTGGAAATACAGACTTCTCATATACTCCTTTACCCGCCCCAACACCGCAGACACACACACAGATCCCCCTATTATTAACATCTTGCATTAGTGTGGTACATTTGTTACAATTGGTGAGCCAAAATCGAAACACTATTATTAACTAAAATACATAGCTTATATTAGGCTTCACTCTTTGTATTGAACATTCTATAGTGTTGTGTTTTTTTTAAAAGATTTTATTTATTTGACAGAGCACAAGCAGGGAGAGCAGCAGGCAGAGGGAGAGGGAGAAGCAGGCTCCCCGCGGAACAGGGAGCCTGATGCGGGGCTTCATCCCAGGACCCTGGGATCATGACCTGAGTTGAAGGCAGCTGCTTAACGGACTGAGCCACCCAGGCGTCCCTCTATAGGATTTCAATATAGAATGCCATATACCCAACATTACTGTATCATACAGAATAGCTTCACTGCCCTAAAAATGCCTTGTACTTCATCTACTCATCCCCTTCTCCCACTCCCTGAACCCCCTGGCAACCACTGATCTGTCTCCATGATGTAGCCTTTTCCCAAAAGTCACTCAAGTCGTAAAAATAGAACATGCAGCCTTTGAGACTGACATCTTTGATTCTGTAGTATGCAATTAAGGATCCTCCATGTCTTTTCATGGCAAGGTAGCTCCTTTCTTTTTATTGCTGAATAATATTCCATTGTAAGGATGTACCAAAATTCCTTTATCATTTCTTGAGAGACACTGTGATTGCTTCCAAAGTTAGGCAATTATGAATAAAGCTGCTATAAACATTTGTGTGCAGGTTTTTGTGTGGACAAACATAGGACTTTACCAATGATTTTGGATCTTTCCTTCTCTTACCTGGATGTCAAATTCATTTAAGTTATGATCACCATTACATGACAGTTGATGTACAATTATCTTCTCTATCAATTCTTGTTCACCTCTCAGGACAGGGACTAATTCAGAGGATTATAGTATCCCTCTCTGTGCCTCCACAGGTATTGTGCTGTTTTTGGTTTCTCTATCAGTCTTGTAATGCAGTAGCTCTACACTGCAGTTATCATGGCAAAATAAAAAGTGTTGGCCAAGATGTCCATTGACAGATGGATGGATAAAGATGTGGTGTGTGTGTATATATATATGTGTGTGTGTGTATATATATATATATATATATATATATATATATATAGGAATATTATGCAGCCATTAAAAGGAATGAAATCTTGCCATTTGCAACGACGTGGATGGAACTGGAGGGTGTTATGCTGAGCGAAATAAGTCAATCAGAGAAAGACATGTATCATATGACCTCACTGATATGAGGAATTCTTAATCTCAGGAAACAAACTGAGGGTTGCTGGAGTGGTGGGGGGTGGGAGGCATGGGGTGGCTGGGTGATGGACACTGGGGAGGGTATGTGCTATGGTGACTACTGTGAATTGTGTGAGACTGTTGAATCACAGACCTGCACCTCTGAAACAAAATACACTATATGTTAAAAAAAAAAGAAGATAGCAGGAAGGGAAAAATGAAGGGGGGAAATCGGAGTGGGTGAGGAACCATGACAGACTATGGACTCTGAGAAACAAACTGAGGGTTCTAGAGGGAAGTGGGGGGAGGGGGATGGGTTAGCCTGGTGATGGGTATTAAAGAGGGCATGTACTGAATGGAGCACTGGATGTTATACGCAATGAATCATGGAACACTACATCAAAAACTAATGATGTAATGTATGGTGATTAACATAATAAAATTTAAAAAAAGAAGAAAAAAAGGTGTTGGAACCTTTATTTGGGAGGGGAGAATAGTAAAGAGGATGCTTATGAATAGTCTCACTTGACAAGAACAAGATAAGCTCTCAAGAGTCTTCAATATTATCCTTAGTTGAGTTGATACATAACACCAAACAAAAAGCTATGAATATCCAATCAAGTATGTTTTCAAATATCATATTTCATTATTTTGTATTCCTATGTGTTACATAAGGGAGCATATGAAGAAAATTAAGCCATATTATTTTGTATTCCTATGTGTTACATAGGGAGCATATGAAGAAACAGACAACTGTTCAAATACTGGAATATTCAAATGTTAGAATTATTCCTAATAAAGAGCTTAAAATATGAGATAATCTCCATTTTTCATATTAAGATAATTATATACTGCATTTGTCGCTTTTGCAAACATAGCTGTAATTACTCCTGGCATTGTACTGCTTACTGTCTTTTTTCCCCCCACTTATTAAAGCTATTTATTTACAACAAGTGCTTTGTATGCAAACATTAGTCTGCTGTTAACAAAAGTGAAGCCCAAATTTGTAATTAGCTACAGCTGTACATGCTGCTTCCTTTATTCAAAAGTCTTCTATCACTTTGAAGCTGGTTAGCTCATTTTATTCTTTGTGGCAACCAATCGTGGATACTAGATAAAGCCTCGTTCTCCATATGCTGAGTTCAAGTCAGCCATTATTTGTTCCAGTTGGGATGGGGGCACAGTTCATAGCAATAGCTGGATTGAAGGGAAGAGAAGGAAAAGGCCTTAAGCAAACTTGTGCATATTGTATTAAATAAGTATGAATATTATACATCGGTAATTTAAACACCAATTCAAAGTTCCATGTCTAAGTTATATATATCTTAAATTCCAATTAAAATTAAGTGCTTCTCTTCTATCATAGAATCAAAATATGACCTGATGTTTTTTCAATATCATTTAATCCTATCTCATGTATAGCCCATTGATATAATCTCATATAAATTAGCCTGGGCTCTGTGACTGGGAAGTTACCTAACCTCTCTACTCTTCAGTTTATTCATGTATAAAATGGAGATAATAATAGCATATACTTCATTGGGCTTTAGTGAGGATTAACTGAGTTAACATTGATCAAACACTTCAAACGCTGCCTAATACACAGTAAGTGATATTAGTGTTAAATTATTTTAAGACCTAGTGTATTTTAGGAAGTACTTTTTTTCTATCCATTATTGATGCTTTTGATCAAAGTCTACAAATATAAAGACATCTCTATTAAGTTAAATTGATAGCTTATAAAAGGGAAAAATTGGTCAAAAGAAGAAGATATTTTCTCCAATATTTTGTTTATTTATGGTTGAAAACCCTAGTAGGGGAATATGCCCTACCACTCTTTCTGAGGATTTGGTATTTTTGTAATCATACATGTATTTAACTACACTGGCTTACTTCACTTCTTCTATTATCACAGAATAATTGACACTTTTACTTTCCAAATTACCACTCCAGATATGCCCAGAAAAGAAACTTACAAAACCTGGTAAGGTTGGGCTTTCACTAATAGCAGTTAAAATTTTCCAGAGATAATTCTGTTTGGTATTTGACAGATAAACATCAAAGAAAGGAGTAAAGAATAGAAAAAAATGGCATTATTTTAAAAAACTCACTTGAAAAGATTTATGTGTGAAGTTCAAAAGTTAGAATTTCAAATTATCAATGGAGTTTGTTCAGATTAAAAGATATATTCTACTAAATTGGGCTTCCATAAACAATAGTATTTTCTTATTTTAATTTTTCTATAACTCATACATATATAAATCTCAATAAAATCTTGTGATTTTTTAGGCAGAATTTACAGGGTAACACATCAATTAAGACAATCCCGTATTTTATTTATTTTTTTTGAGAAAGCCTCCTAATTTAAAATCAAGTTGACACTGGAAAAAAAAAAACACCTCTAAATATGTGTCAATTCTTTTAGTAACTATTAAAACTAAACCCAATATTAACTAATGACCAAGAAAATATTGATGCAAAGTGGAAAGTACTGTCAGAATTGAGTAACTAGAACACGTCAGGTTTTGCATTTGTTAGTTTCAAGGTAAGATGGTCATGTGCGTGTGGGTGCATTTTTACAAGGTGAGTGTTGACAAGGAGAGAAAGACAGACAAGATTAGAAGCAGTTGGGTCTTTGATTCCTGCCTCAAACAGTTATTTTCTGCAGTACAAACTCCAAAACAGCAATCAAACTAATGTGGTTCTTAACTACTTTGGTTTATTAATAATGTGCTGACAAAACCCCAACACCAAGCAGCAATGATGAATGGCACTCAAACACAAAAGCAGGTTGAATCAGGATCCATAACTTGGATTTTTTGCAGATAGCAAATTTTTAACACCTATTCAGAAAAGATTTCTTTTGAAAGACTAATTGGTTTCTACATTCTTTAAAATTCAGAATTCATTCCAACAGTTGGCAGTTTGAATTTATTTTGCCTCCATATGACACTTAAGGCCACCATCAGTCCTGACAGCATTAACATAAAAGATACAACTCTTACAATTATCTTACCAACTCAAGTTTCCTAAGAATAGCTTGAGATCTGATAAGCACTTCCAGCTGGGAGTGATCAGCACTCAAGGCACTAAAGGCAAAAATACCTCTAGGGCCTTGGAGCGCACAATATCCATCCTTTTCTTTCTTCAAAACTATTGTTGCCTGTCCGCGGATGGTGGCATGCAGAGACAACTGTGGCAGTTGCCAGAGCTCCCATGGCTTACCATTTGCCTACTGATTCTGAATTGTTTTCCTGACCATAACTCTTCCCTAACGGACCTTGGTCATCACATTGGACTTCCTTCTGGAATCACGCCTAAACTTGCTGTGTTCTCTGAACTCTGCCTGGGGACAACTGGTTGCTTTAGTTGTACAACCTTGTTAGTTGGACAGCAACTAGCTGAGCTGCTCCTGTCTTTCTCCATTTCTCCATCCTTCATACTATGGAGAGTCTAGCTTGTTTTGCACCTTTCCCCTCTCGAGTCAAAGAGTTACAGAAGCACTATAACTGCCTCCAGTAGTAATACCTCGGCTTCATTGCCACAGTAATTTTTCATCACATTATTGGGTACTGAATTTAAGAAGGTTCCTCTAATATCTACCTTAATAAATTTGTTTCCCCTTATTTAAATAGTTAACAAATGCGATTATTGAGTGTTCCTACTTACCAGCTGTTTAATTTTTTTAAAAAACTGGTGAAAAGTGGTTTTGTGTTTACCATAAAACAATTCTATCTTGCCACAATGAAAGTATAATATTTTTACAAGACAATCACAATAAAAAATAATGAAGAAATATTTAAAAACTCTAATGGGATGGCTGTACTCATACTTGAAATCTTTATCTGTTAGGTATATCAGACTATGACCCAGACCTTAACAGAAACAAAATAAAGATCTGTCTACCTGTGACAAGCTTATTTAAAAAAAGAAAAAGTAAATTAAAGAGAATATGTTTTATTCAACTGGACTGTAATTAGAGTTGGTTGCATGGTAGTTTTCCTAAAATGGCCTACCCTTAAAGTTTTACCTACCAGGAAAGGTATACATTTAATCATGATGAAAACAACAAGATATACTGGAGTCAAAGTGCTGAAAAACCAGTATCAGGGCCAGATGCAATTATAAAAGGATAGAACTAAGAAACACTTAGATATCAAAAACATGAAATCACAGGTCACACAGGCAGAAGCCCAGGTCAAAGCCCGTGGCATACTTCCGATGTTCTAAACATGGCAAGGCCCTAAGCACAACAGATGTAAACTAGAATAATACTCGTCCAGTTCCCACTTTCAATCTATTGAAGAGAAAGGGGACTAAGAGCTGCTTGAAAATAACTCTTGTGGTCCAAAATACAATTCCTGCCACAAGGCCTGAAAATCCATTCATTCTTGTTTAAGACATTTGAAGATGTTCACATCTTTGATTCTACTCATTCCACAATTGGGCCCTTTCCATATTTACTTTTTCTCTGTGAATCCTAGGCCCTGTAATACCTAGCTCTCTGGTTTCTGGACCGCTTATCATTTGGAATTGATTTAATTAAATGCAAATTAAAGGAAAAAGTAACAGTAATTTTGAGTTAGCCCCCAAGAAAGGGTCACTAATATCTCAATAGGATCTCACTGTTGTGTGGTCATATTATTATCTAACTCCTCACAACAGCTAGTAGGAGCCTCACCAGTCTCTACCATCACTTACTCTAAATCTCAATATACAACTTCACCTGTTTCTTTACGGCAAAACAGAAGCTAGGAGATAAGAAATTCCTCAACGTCTCAATCCCTCCTGCCACTGAAAACAAATTGGAACCTCCTCTCTATTTATGTCCTTATAGCCTCCTTTTCAGGGCAAACTTCTCCTCCTGTCATATGAATTTCATTTTTCTCCAATCTTCATGAACATTTATCATTTATCAGTTATCTCTTCTCTCTCCTGAATTCCTAACAAGCCATTCTCCTGCAGTAATACTCAAACTTGGCTTCAGATTGGAATCACATGGAGAACTTAAAAACTATTGCTGTGTTTCACTTCCAAATATTTCTATGTCATTGGTGGGAAGTGTAGCCTGGGCATTATCATATTTAAAAGCTCTTCAGGTGATTTTGATGTGAAGCCAAGACTCAAAGTCACTTTGGCTCTACTGGCTCATTTTCCCTAAACACAAAACATTCAAAATTATCTTTTTTGTTTTTTTTTTTTTTAAAGATTTATTTGAGAGGGAGAGAGAGCGAGCAAGCAAGGGGGGAAGGGGCGGGGGGAGAGAGAGAGAGAGAGAAGCAGACTCCCCCTGAGCCAGAAGCCTGACCCTGGGCCGGGGGATGGGGGGCTCTGGATCCCAGGACTCTGGGATCATGACCTAAGCCTAAGGCAGACCCTTAACCAACTGAGCCACCCAGGCACCCCTGTGTTTACTTTTAAAAAGCCACTTTTTATCTTTTCTGATGAGCACTGGGTGTTGTACGTAACTAGTGAATTATTGAACACTTTATCAAAAACTAATGATTTACTATACAGTGGCCAACTGAACATAATTTAAAAAAGCCACTTTTCTAAATATTTGCCTCCTTCCTTTCTGTGCAGTCCAACTTCTCAAAAGGATAGAATCCATTTGTTTTCTTCCATCATTTGCTTTCTTTTCTCAAGCCTATGTATTTGAATTCTGCTTTTAATATTCTACTGAAACCACTCCTACCAGTATCATCTCTGGCTTTTACTAAATTCAACAAAAACTATTGTTTCTATGCATCATTAGTCTTCCTTCTGAATGCTGTAATATAATGTTTTCCTGGTTTTTCCTCTTTTATGCACCAGATACATTCTAGGGCCAGGAGATCCAGTGGTGAACAAGATAGAGCAAGTTCTTGCTCTCATGAAGGTTGCATTCAACTGTGGGAAAACAGATGACAAAGGAGTAACAGACAAACAAGATTGTTGGATAATAGGATAACACACTGGGTTGTTTGACAGAGAATGACTGGACAAGGGAAATGTGCATGAAGGATGATTTTAAATAGGTAGGTAAGAGAAAGCCTCTCTAAGTTCTATTTGAGCTGAGAAAGTTCAGAAAATGTGGTAGAAGGCACTCCTGGCAAGAGCAGCAGCAAGTCAAATGGCCTGAGCTTTGAACACACTTGATGTGTTTGAAGAAGAGAAAGAAGAGTGGCGTAGCTGAAGCAGGGTGATCAAGGAGCAGCAAGGTGGAAACAGTAGCACATAAGGAGTTTGGATTTTACACCAGTTGTAATAGAAAGCTATTGGCATGTCCTGATCAAAGCCAGTGGGGCTTTCTGATTCACATTTTAAGGTGAAAGTGGTGCTTCCTTTTATTCCCATCCCTTAAGAATAATGTTGTATGATTATTGTATTAGTACTGCCTAAGTATTCCATCATAGACTCTCCACTCTTCTTTCAGTACGCATATTCCTTTGATGATCCACCTTGTGATTTTATCTAACCCTTATATTTACTGATGACTGTCCAGGATCTCTTTTGAGCTCCAAACCTATTGTCTAGCTGTCAATATACATTGGCATAGACTCAGTGGTCTCCTCAGCCCAGCTTTCTCCTTTCTGCATTCCCTAATTTAGTGAAAGAAACCAGCATCCAGTCAGAATCATTGTAGGTAGCCTTGGTTATTCCATACACTTAGTCAATAATCTTATCACATAAAATCTCCTCATTAAAAATCTATTTTATTTGTCTCTTTCCTCTGCCTGCACTTTAGTACTAATACCCTGCTATCTTTGCAACACCTCTCAACCAATAAACCTCAAATGCCTGGTTTCCCTGTTTCTAGTTTAAGCTCTGTCAATACAATCCATTTTGCTTACTGCTGCCAGATGTATATCTAAAAAAAAAAAAAAAACACAGATTTGATCAAAAGGGACTCATGCTTAGACATATTTGATTAAGGGAGTTCTTTTCAATGTGTCTTTGTTTGTTTTTATGGTGATAATTTATTGAGTGATTGCTATAGGACAGTTCCTGATCTAACAGTTATATATGCATTAACCCATTTCTCACATTAACTGTAAGAGGTAGATTCTATTATTACTTCCACTTTACAAATCAGGTAACTGATGCACAGAGAGCTTGAGTAACCTGACCATAGTATAGAGCCAGTAAGCCCTAGGATTTAAACTTAACCTGATTCCAGAGTTGTTGCTGACTAGATTCAAATTTATTAGTACAACATACAAGTGTCTGCGTGGTTACCCTTTGAAAACTTCCCAGCCTTCATTTCTCAAACATTTCTCTTATATCACATTCTCAGGCTATATTGAACATATTATAGGTCCCTTACTAACATCATTCTCTCATCTTCTATGCCAGGTCCTTCTGGCTGTGATAACTCTCTTCTCTTTGTTACCCAATTAAAGCTGCTTTGTCTTTTAAGACTGTCAAAGTCTATTTTGTCTACCTCCAGGAAATCTCCCAGTTAATGTTGTCTATTAGTGCATTATCAATATGTGCCTTCCTCTACTATAGTAATTAATCCCCTCTATGTCATCTCAATGTTTGCTTATTTATATTCCCCTTAACATTAAAATTTCTTAAGAGTGGTAAATCTTCCATTTTTATATCCCAGTAACTTGTGTAATGATTGGTTCATAATATATCATCTTTTAATAAATGAATACCACCGCCATCCATTGCTATATCATTACAATTCAGTTTCATATTTATCTAGTAGAGAAGATGGTCCTTAAAAATGGGGTACATAATAAGAGAATTTTGAAAAATAAGATGAGAACATCTCTAAGCATAGGGAAGCAACCCAGTTCTTGACATATAGGCAGGAACAATTGTTAGTTACCAAGAGACTACCATCGGGACATTGCATGTTGGAGGGGACGGAAGTTAGAATGCTATGAAGGAGAAAAAGGATACATTAAAGATTGTATACTAGACTCAACCAAGAGCTTAATAACTATCTTGTGCTATTACACTAATTACTACATTTCCTGGGAAAGAAACCAACTAGCCACAACCATCTCACCACACTGAACTGTTTTCTTTGTTCTACCAGCCTATAGGTATTCAGCTACAAATAGAAAAAAAAAAATCTGTCAATCACTTTGCCAAGTGGAATTAAACTTGGAATTAAACTTATGATTTTTACAGTTAAATAAATTGACTAGGGAGATAGCTTTATAGAGAGAACTAGTGGGGTGTTTTTGGAAAGAAGCATTTAAAGAAGAGTAGAGGTGGTAGAAAAGAGGGCTCAAGAGCCTGAAAATCCAGCCAAAACTAAAGCTTCAACATTTAAAGAAGATTGGTACTTGGAAAGCTATTCACTAGTGCAGTGTTCCAGCCTGGTAAGGTGGAAAATAAAATGCTGTTTACAAGTTTTCTCTGGTTTGTTATATAAAATGTGTTGTGCATGTGATATCTAAATTTAAAGTAACATGATTTAAACTACACTACGTGATGAAGAGTCCTCTGAGGTCACTAAAGCTTTGATTTTCCAGTTAGCTTATTTTATAGCTAGTGCTTTGGAAGCCATCAAGTCCATAACGAGATAGATCAATCAGATTGTTTTTATTGGTCTACTGCGTACCATACACTATACACAGCAGTATTCATTGAATCAGACTGCTTGGGAACAGCAGCTTTAACCTTGAGACTAGAGCAGAGAAAATAACAGCTTCAAAATTAAATCTCCATGAATTATATATATTCTTATATAAAATTGAATTTTTAAACAGTGTCAATTGAAATCCGTTGGTAATGAACCAAGTACAGTTATTTCAAAGAGGAATTGTGGTCAAAACATCACATGTTCACTGATTTAAAATAGCTTTCTAAACTTGATATTCAAACATCAGACTTTGCAGTGGTACAAAGAAACCCAGGTTTGTAAAATGGCCTCAGTAATATACTATTTTAAAGGTAAAGTAAAAAGAAATAGATGACCTCCAGAAGTTGCTTCAGATGCCTATGATTTTACATTTGTTTATCCCCTTTCAAAAAAGAATCTAAGGTAAATTAAAAGAGCTAAGGTAAGCCAGTCATACAATAAATGGCACACTCATGGGATTCAACAGATGTTAATTATTTTCTCCAGATTTTTGAGAAAGCTCAAAAGTTGATATTAAAAAAAAAAATCAATAAATTGCCTGACCTACTGGCTTCCTAAGTACAAATCCTTAGCTTCATCAATGTTCAGTTTCTTCCGCAAAAACTCAATTGGCAATCAAGGGGAAACTGGAGAAATTGGTGCAAGGATCACAAAGCAGAAATAGCATATCCTCAAGACCAGGTTAGGAGTTCACATTACAATATCTAAGTATAAACAGGGGTAGAATTCTTATCCAAAGGATCTGACCTGTGGAATGCAGAGATGGAATGAGAGTCTGTGGAGTTGAGGACTCACAGGTGGCTGAGACTTTTTCAGTTCTAAACAAGTCCTCCAAGTTGAAGTAAATGTACACCCAAACTTGTCATTTAGGGAAAAATTAAATCTTTTAAGTTAGCTGGTAAGGAATTAACCAGTGGCCAGTACCTTAGAGAAAAAGCTAAAATTCATGGTGCAGCTCCCATCTTAGCAGGCAGCTCGATGCAAATCCGGAACTAGTAAACAAGTACTTGGCTCCAAGGAGACTTCATAGAATACACCATTGTGGTTGAGAAACCAAATTCCAAAATACTTATGATGCATACAAGTAGTGTATGTAATTCCAAACATAGTATGAATTTGGTTTACATTAACCCAGGCATGGGGGAGGCTGAAATTTCACGATGGTCTCTCAGACCTCATCAACAAGGCGGGGGCAAACACAGAGCTATCATAGAGTTGCCCAGAGCACTAAACTGTCAAGATTCTCCTGTCCCATCTGATACCATGACGGGAACTAACAGTTTCTTATGATAATGTTCAGACATTCCCAAGGCTTACCTCTCAGCCTCTATCAGGAAGAATTTCACTAAGAAATACTCTCAATATTTCAAGGCCTCAAAATTAAAACATTACTTCTAAATTTTTGACTAGACTGACAAGGGGTGAAAAATTATATTCAACTTGCAGATGAGATAAAATTTTTTCTGCTTCATCTTGCTTTTTTTTCCTTCTCTGCCACCAGATTATAAATTCCACAAGTGCAGAGCCAAGTCTATTATATCCACCATTATACACCCATAACCTAGTAGATGCTCATCTAATATTTATAGAATGGTAAATGTATGAAGAGATGGAAAAATGTTGCTGCTGAATTAAAAAAAATAAATAAACCTGCTCTTGAGTTTTTCGGGGCAACTCTTAGTGACTCTCTTTTCCTATAGCAATCTCTTTAAAATAGCCCTTCACAACTTGGCACCAACTTGGTTTTTTGGTGTTATCTTTTGCAACATTTTTTTATGCTTCTTGGTATTCACTGAAAATATTCAATATTTTTCTACATTAAATGCTTTTCTTACAATAAAGCAAGCACCAAACACTTGTTGAGAAAATCCTGTGACTACTATTTATGATAAGTTATCAAATCATCTTTTTTAGTCTCCCCTGCTATACTGTGATTTTGTTAGACCAGAAATAGGGTCTTAAATTAATCTCTGGCTTTCTCCAAGCCTAACTCAGTATCTTCTACATGGTGGGTATTCAAAAAAAATATTTGTGGATTGAAAGATGAATAATAATACTTTCACTAGGTACTAGTGTAAGATAACCACAGTAATTAATAATTTGACCAAATAAAATCTATGGTTTTATTCAGTACAATAGAACTACTGATTGTGAGCTGAGACATTGGGGTCTTAAAGAAGGACCAATAAATAGCTAGAGGCAAAACATATGGTCAAAGTCACAGAATGATGGCGCCTAAGGACCACTGTCTAAACAGAAGGCATCTCGTTGGCATTTTTCTTCAAACTTCTCTGAGCCTGTGGCAGTATGGCAAGGAGACTGCGAGACATATTAATAGAGCTCGCAGCATATAAGGAAGTAAATGTGACAGCTGCAATTTAAACCAGCCTTGGGGCAAAACTTAGGGATAAAAGAGAGGCATGCTTAACAAAGCTTCATATTTAAGAAAAAGTCCCCAAAAGTGCACAAAATGCACAATTGGGTAAAACTAAGTTTTATAATAGATACTTGTCCATAGAAACTGACAGAGAGTTTATGATGGAAGAAAATGGTCCATGCATTTTCTGTGACTCAGACATCATTCCTCTCTGCCCTCTTTGCTCTGAGCCATGGGGTTATTTGGTGACAGAGAATGCAAATCAGAAAGAGACACTGCTCACTAGAGCAAGACACCCTAATGTGGCGGGTGCCCTCAGGTATGTTCACAAAGTAGGGAAAGGTGCTACCATGGAATGATTCCTTCAACTGATGTTCTCTGTGACTCCTGAGTTTAATCCAGTTCAAGAAATATTTATTGACTACCTATCATGCAGCATACACTGAAGCAGCTTTGTAGAACAGTAAAGTAGGCAAAAATAGCTTGCAGATACAAACTTCAGCTTCAATCCATGCCTCAACACATTAGCTGCATGAGTTCTTTTAATAATAATGGTAATAATAATGACAGTATTTTTTGCGAAGTTACTAATCATCAGACACTGTGCTAAGGGTTATATAATTTAATACTCATAACCAACTAATGAGATAGATATGATGATTATGATCCCTCTTGTAGAAATGAGGAAATTGCAGCCTAAACAGGTGAACTAATTTTCCTAATGTGACACAATTAATACATAACAAAGCTGGGATGTGAATTCATGCAATCTGACTCTACACACAAGATCTTAATCATCACTTTATATTATTTCCCAATTCATTTATAATTTCTGGTACTGTTTCCTCATCTGAAAAAAGAAAACTGATAGAAAAAACTTCCTTGCTGCATTATCATGAAAATTAAAAATACTGTAATTTTAATGACAGGAATAAGGTACAGAAAGCATCTAATATAGCAGAGTCACTAAATTATCTCCATTATAATTCAGTATTATATTTTCCATTGATTTTTCCCATTCTTGAAATTTCACATACTTCATGGCTTAAACTATACAATTTAAAATTCACTTACACTATCTTTTTAAGTTTTTTTTTACTTGAGTATAGTTGAACCTCAATGTTGTATTAGTTTCAGGTGTGCAGAGAGATTCAGCTTCTCTATACATTATGCTATGCTAACAGGTGTAATGACCATCTGTCACCATACAACACTATTACAATACTATTGAGTATATTCCCTATGCTGTACCTTTTTTTCCTGTGAGTTATTCATTCCTGAACAGGAAGCCTGTACCTTCCACTCCCCTTCACCCGTTTTGTCCATCCCCCACCCCTCTACCCTCCGGCAACCATCAGTTTTTTCCCTGTATTTACAGGTTCGATCTGCCTTTTGTTATTTGCTTGTTTTTTATTCATTTGTTTTGTTTTTTAGATTCTACATAAAATTTACTATTATACTATTTTGTCTTACTTGCTATTATTTTCAGCACATTATAGCCTTCTTTTCCTACATGGTTAATTAATACATTTATGGATGAAACCGTAACTCATATAGCATACACCCCACTTAATTTAGCCACTCTCAGTTAAACTTACCTTCAATTCATTTCTCTATTGCCTTCTGACTGATTTGTGGGATCTGGGTTCTTGAAGTGCCAAGTACGCATTTCTCCACTATACAAATAAGCCATCACACTCAATCTTTCCATTTGGATGGCTGCCCTAAGGCCTATATTTGTGGGACAGGAAAGACTGGCAAATCCATTTGATGACCATGATGCACGGTCTCAGGCATGCATAGTTTTTGGGCCAGAACCCATTGCCCACCACCTGGCCAGGCAAGGCACCTCTGCACTGTGAATCTGATAGGGAACGGGGTGTACGGTGGGTGTACGAATCATCTAAGGAGCACTGGGGTCTGTACCATCGGTAGTGTGAGCCAGACTCCTTACGGACAAGTCTGCAACATGGACCCTCGACGCCCAGAGCATCCAAGTGATTCTGATCTCAGGACTCCACCTACCAGCCTTAAGTAGATCTCCTGTGATCCTTCAAGATCAGGCGTCCGCTGGGAGGGGAGTTCTCACCTGTAGCACCTCAAGCCTGATTCTGCCATCCTCTGAACTCCCCTGACCATCCCAGTCCATCCCCTCCCTGCCGCTCCCTTAGGACCTGCATTTCTCCCACACACCTGAGGCCACATAGCGCACCCTGGGGGGCTCCACTTGTGCCTTGCTTGCCTTCCTAGGAAACTCCATGTTCCACTAGCCCAACCACGCCCCAGCCTGGCCCGTGGGCGTCCCCATGGTGTTCAAAAGAAAAAAAAAATCGTACCTGAATCATGTTCACCAAAAGCAGTTTTGGTAATAAAGATACATTTAATATCTAGTTGCTTAATTCCTACTTCTGTTAGGTTGGTTCTAATCTCCAGATAGGTAAAGGGGGAGGGGTTAAATATTAAATCTTTAACCATCCCCCCCACCATCCACATCTAACTAGAATACTTTTTACTGCACGCTTGTGGCTTAAAAACTACATTTGAAATTTGAAACTACATTTGAAACTACATTACTACTTCGATAGCTGACAAATAATAATTCTAACTTTTTTTTCCTTTTGCTTATTGCAAAATCTGTCTTGTTTCTCACTATGCTAAGAAATGACTTAGGTAAGAGTATCTGCAAAGTTCTTAATACATAACTGGTATTTAATCAATCTAATTTCCTTTTTTTCCCATCCTAGGTATAAAACATAGTTTTTAGTACAAAAAAAAACAGTTCTGTTTAAAATGGCTGGCTAACCAAGTGTGCTTGAAACTCACATCTTTGTTTTGTTCTCACAATGTTTATCTCACATGGAAAGCTTTTTAAATCTTTTGGCATGCTTTATAACCAGGAGTTCCTTTGTATGAATCATGGTTAATGGTAAGGTGCAGTTGTAAACAATCTCTATCAATTAGTTCAACAGCAAGATCCTGTGAGAAGCTGCCATTTGCCTTCTCTGAACGTCCGATAGACATCTGGGTCCTTTTGCAAATCTCAGTCCAGCTTGCTTCCCGTTTGAACTTCTGTACTTCCAACATTAAAAAGTTGAGAACTGTACTTCTGAGACCCTTTTCAAATAGGCTTCTGGAGTCTAATTAGTTCCCACCAATTAGATAGCTGAACACAATATTTGGAAGGTAAAAATAACTCGGGAGCTTGCTTCCTGCCACTTTCTCTATTGCTGCTACTAAAATAGTTCATGGACATGTTCATTTTTGCTGCAGTGTTCCACTCTTAAGCTTCATAGGTAACAAAGACCTGATTGCCGTGGTGGTGACAGGATTCAGCCTCCTGGTGAACGGTCAGCGGCTACCTGGGAATCAAGAGGAAGCCGGAACAGTAGTGTTAGTTTTCAATACCTGGACTGGAGCTGTAGTGGGGTCTTAAACTGATCAGTTTCAGTATTGTCCTCACATTTCACTTTCCCGAGTAACTGTAGCATATATTTCTGAGTGTCCTTGGAGGACCAACCTAAAGCTTCATTCAACTCCTCCATTTATTTTATAATCATTCAATTTTTAATATTAAATGACTTTCTGTTTAAAATTATAGCAGTATTTTCTGATTCCTGAAATGATCCTTGACTGCTACAAAACTTCTCAAGTTTAATTCTTGAGTCTGTGCTGATTTTGCAGAATTAAAGACTTATTTTCTAAAGCACTTTCATTTTTTATATATTTTGGCACTACTCTGAAAAGCCTGAAAGGACTATTTTTCATTCAATACTTTAGATTTGTAAGTGAAATGTCATGGATGGGTCACTATAGCAAGAAATTACCTAATAGTCTATTTCTACTATCACAGGTGTATAGAATTTGAAGTCAGACATTATTGACGGACATACAAGTTGTGCATAATTTAAGAGGCATTAAATATAAAATTAGCAGATATGGATAGATTTTTATATAACCATATATAATGTTTTAAATGTTAATAACATTAAGTAAATGTTAATAAATGTATCTTCTATCAATTTTTTAAGGGTTACAGGAACCCAAAGACATTCAAATTTCATCAATAAAATAACTTTATTAAAAAGAGACTAGCAGAAAGGTTATTTAGCTTTGGAAAGGATCAGAACCTAACCTTTACAAAAGAAAGAGAATGCTCCTATATACACATATTTTTTCTAGCTGCTACATTTTTGGGGCCATTTCTGATGCTAACAGAACCAGATGTCAGCTGCTAGAAAAGCAAACCAAAATAATGGAATTTTTAAAACTCTGAGTGAGGGCGCCTGGGTGGCTCAGTCGTTAAGTGTCTGCCTTCGGCTCAGGTCATGATCCCAGAGTCCTGGGATCGAGTCCCACATCGGGCTCCCTGCTCGTCAGGAAGCCTGCTTCTCCCTCTCCCACTCCCCCTGCTTGTGTTCCTGCTCTCGCTCTATCTCTCTCTGTCAAATAAATAAATAAAATCTTTAAAAAGAAAAAACTGAGTGAAAAGCAAAACAAGGCAATAGGCAATGAAAAGAGTATGGGTGGGAGGAAGAGGGGAATAAATTCAATCAAAACTTGAAACACATCTGTATCTTTGAACTGTCTTTGCCCTAGCCGTGGTCAATGAGCTCATAGGAGCTTAGTTAATTTTAACTGATTTGGTGTTATTTAGAATATTCTTTTTCATCATACCAACTCTTATCTAAAGTTAACAAGACTATACTCCACATAATTTAGCTTTGGTTAGGTTATTATACTTAATGGGTAGAAACAATCAATAGAATTCCTATGATGAAAGACATCTCTCTATAGATGTAAATCAAAGTTTGAAACATCTTTTTGCATTTTGTTTTCCTGATTTAAATATAACCTGAACTTTATCAAAACAGTAGTATGAATACAGAATAGATTGAAACCTGAGATCAGATTTTATATGTAAACCAAGAGTCCATCAAAGGAAAAGGTAAGTACAATGTAAAACAGACATATTTGTGATTTGCAGCATTAAGGAGGTTTATTCATCAAGGTTTTACAATCATTACTGAGTTTATTTTTCATAGAATGGCTAGAATATGTTCCACTTGTTATATATTGATTGGTTACTTTTTATATTTCATTACAATAACATGTTAGGAAATAGATTTCCAACATTTTATGTTGCTGGGTAAATTGCAAGCTGCCAGAGCCAGGAGATCTTCTAATACAAATTTCAAGATTCTGCAAATATAGAGACTGTATTTAGGTTTATTTTAGAAACAAGATTGCAGGGTCTAGACAGGGTGAAATAGGGTTCTAAAGGACAAAAATTTGGACCTGAGGTAGCCAATCACCTTGTCACTCTTCCAAGACATTTTTCCCACTTACTGGCTTATAGTGCCCAAGATTCGTATTTAGTTTTTAAGTATGGGCTTCAATAAAGAATTAGAGTTGATAGGGAGCCTTATGGGAGAAGAAAAAGACAAGATAATGGATAATTTGTACTGTAGGCGTGTTGTACCATTGATTTTACTACGTTTTATTTAAAATATAGACTCCTTCAACTTCTGCCTGAAAATTCAGGTCTATGTTATTTCCTTGCCTAAATACACTTAAAAGTTATCATATAACATCAATTAAACTTTGTCACTTCGAAATCTTGACATTAAAATAAAGAAAGAAGAAACTAAAGATATCTGCTTATAAAAGGGATTGGCCTAAGTCACATGTTGAGTTTTTATAATTTAATCCTAGATTTCTTATGTATGATTCCTATCAACTGGATAAATGGCATTGAATAACAGCCCATCCTAGGCATAGAGTGCCACATCAGGGCTTTTCAGAGTTTTGCATCCATTCCACCATAAAATGCCCTTCTACTTTTTCTTCAAAGGACATGCTTCCTATATATATTTATATTTTCAATCAAATGCAAGGGTGTTTCCTTTAATCAGGACTCCTGAAAACCAGAAATGAACTAATCATGTATAATAAGTCTTACATTTCTCAACCATTGAAAGGGAAAAAAAGTGTTGATTTATCCTGTCAACAAAATCACAGTAGGGGGCGCCTGGGTGGCTCAGTTGGTTAAGCGACTGCCTTCGGCTCAGGTCATGATCCTGGAGTCCTGGGATCGAGTCCCGCATCGGGCTCCCTGCTCGGCAGGGAGTCTGCTTCGTCCTCTGACCCTATCCCCTCTCATGTGTTCTCTCTCTCTCATTCTCTCTCTCTCAAATAAATAAATAAAATCTTTAAAAAAAAAAATCACAGTAGGGATATCCTATTAGAGAATACAAATGTTAAGGACAAATATGTCAGAGCACCTGAGAACAGTTGTGAAGGCCAAGGCATGCCATAATCTGTATAATTTTATTGAAGTTTATAATCAGGCTTGGAGCCCAATTTGTATTTGTATGGCTTGAAGCCCTATTTTAAAATGTGACTCAATACAAATTTTATTTTCAAATTACTAAATCAAATTTGCATATGTATCTTGATTAGTCAATGGAAAGAAACAATAAAATAAGTTTTCTGGCTCTGATAGGAAACAAAATACTATGAAAATACTGTGATAAATATTTGCTTGATGTTCTGTTTATTGATCTATTCAAAGATTACTTTTCTCCCCATAGGAAGTATGACAAGAAGTAAGTAGTCATTATCTTTTATATAATTAGTGGACTCTAACAAAAAATGACTGTATCTTTGAACTGTCTTTCTAGCCATGGTCAATGAGCTCATAGGATCTTAGTTAATTTTAACTGATTTGGTGTTATTTAGAATATTCTTTTTCATCATACCATCTCTTATCTAAAGTTAACAAGACTATACTCCACATAATTTAGCTTTGGTTAGGTTATTATAGTTAATGGGTAGAAACAATCAATAGAATTCCTATGATGAAAGACATCTCCCTATAGATGTAAATCAAAGTTTGAAACATCTTTTTGCATTTTGTTTTCCTGATTTAAATATAACCTATGTTTTCACTTGAAATATATTTTTTTCTCATTTTCAAACTATTCCTCACTTTAACTTTCTAGTCAGTTTCATTCATTTAATGCTCATTGAGTTCCTACTCTGAGCCGTATCCTATATACTCTTCCATACCAAGCACCCTAGAAACCTTGATGTGCCCTTCACTGATTATAGGATACTTCCTCCCCAGAGGTAACCATCCTAGCAAATTTTGTGATAATCAGTTACTCATTTTTCTTTAGTTTCCCAATCTGTGTATATGTTGTTAATTATTATAGTTCTAGTTTGATTTTATCACATTTTGAAAATGGAATCATAAAGTATTTTTTTTGCAACTTGAATATTTTATTCTTTTGCTCAAAATTATGTTTTATATATTTATCCATGTTGCATGGTATACTTGTAGTTTGTTCATTTTAATTGCTGTTTATTACATGTTTTAATATATCACAATTTCTCTAGTCTACTGTTGATGAAATTTCAGTTTTTCCAACTTTTTCCCATATAAAAATAGTGACAGAAGGAACATTTTTGCATGTGTACATTCTTGTGTATACAAAATTAACATAATATATATACATAAATACATATGAATGTTTCAGTATATAATATTTTATATATAATCTTTTTATATATCTTCTTTTTTTTTTTTTAAAGATTTTATTTATTTGACAGAGAGAGAAACAGCGAGAGAGGGAACACAAGCAGGGGGAGTGGGAGAGGGAGAAGTAGGCCCCCCGCGGAGCAGGGAGCCCAATGTGGGGCTCGATCCCAGGACCCTGGGATCATGACCTGAGCTGAAGGCAGACGCTTAACGACTGAGCCACCCAGGCGCCCCTCTTTTTATATATCTTCTTGCATATATGTAGAGCTTTGCTGGAATGGAATTAGTGGGTCACAGGGTATGTGAACCTTTAATTTTTTCAGCAAACTGTTTTTTAATTATGTGGTAAAATCAACAGTTTATGTGAGTACCCAGTGTTCCACAATTTTGCCAACACTTGATTTTCTTAGATTTTTAAATTTTTGACAATCTGATGGGTATGTAATGCTATCTTGTTATGTTTTAATTTGCATTCACCTGATTACAAATGAGTTGAGTGTCTTCTCATGTTTATTCAATCATATTATGTTCTAAATGCTTTCCTGTTTTTCCATTCACAAGTGAGGTTTTTAATATACTTAGAAATTATCTTTATAATAGGAAGTTTGTGACAGGTTTTATTTTTTTCTGTACATTCACCCTATTTATTGAAAATTTATTGAAAACTGTCCTGTGCATGTTGATCTGCACCATGATCTCTTCGTGGTATTGTACATTCATATACATATAGGTCTGTTTCTAGGTCTCCTATTACTTCATTTGCTCCAATTTTCCATCTGTGTGCTAATAAAATAGACTTAAATACTCCAAATTTAGAGTTGGTAAGCATTTGGGCTATACTGCAGAAGCAGAATAGACCCACACCCAAAATTTGGTTTGCATGTGATACTCATGATACCACACACAGAGCAAGAGTATATGAAAAGGTTTAGTACTTATAAATGATTCTTTCTGAGAAGATCAGAGCAGGCTTCCCAAACAGGCTCATAATAGCTTGAGAGAATGAGAAGATACTCTGGACCCCGGGAACCAAACTGAGGGTTACAGAAGGGAAGAGGGTGGGAGGATGGGGTAGCCGGGTGATGGGTATTAAGGAGGGCATGTGTTGTGATGAGCACTGGGTGTTATACACAACTAATGAATCGTTGAGCACTACATCAAAAACTAATGATGTACTATATGCTGGCTAACTGAATATAATAAAAAATATTTAAATAAAAAAAAGAAGAAAATGAGTCTTGGTTAGGGTTTTTACTGAGTTAGGGAGTGAGGCCAGGTTAAGTGTTCCCACATGTGGGCAGGGGTTTACATGACTTGAATCTCCTGCTGAGGCCAAGAGTGAGTGTATTCTTATCATCTTGCCTAGATGTGGGGCAGAATTGGAAGAGGGAAAAGGGAAGCAGTCAGCAGTTAAACGTTAAATTATGGAGTCAGATTCTTTATAATTTACTCCTGATATTTACAGATTCCTAGATATGCCATGTTTCATTTAATTGAATTTGAATTTAAGTCATTATGATGTTCTATGAAGCCTACAGCCTAAAGTCTGTAAAGTAGGTAAAAGTTCCATTGAATGCTTTGTCCAAGAGCCCAGCATTATGTATTCCACTGAGAAGTGAAATGAGTGTCTTGGTTATGATCAGTAATGTCTGAAACTCCAAAAGAGATAGAGTGTCTTTCTGAGACCTTGTATTATGACTTTAGTATATGTAGACGCATGTGTGACCTTGATTTATATTTGGAGTATCTGCAAGGCAAGAGATTCCCAGAATCTTTACCACAAAGGGGGAAACCTTAGATAAGGATTTGTTTTGCTGCATTGGCTGGACCCACACCCAGACTATTTGCAATGTCCCATATGCATAAAAATATGCATATGCAGTCTATTGTTGTCCAGGGCATTCAGTGCTAAGATGACTGCCTGAAATGTGGTCATTTGTGCTGGCCTAGAGTCCCATCATTTATCAGGGACATGCTAGGAATGAAAACAGCAACTCTCTACTGAGTTCTATCACATGCAATGATGTTGCACTATCCATAAATGCATGAACTCCCCTTGTTATTCATTTACTAAATTGCAAAGAGTCACCTGGCTGGCCAAGGAATCCTCTGGCACTAGGGCAATTGGCAAAGGACTGAATGTGGGGAAGACCATCCCCTCCTGCTGGTGGGATATGGTAGAGGGCTCAGGTTTATCTCTCATCACATAGTGAGGAGGCCTTGGTAGCCATGCTGAGCTTATAGTGAGCCACTTCCATGACCTAACATGTAATAGGCAGCTATGTATGGACAGTCACAGGCTGAAGGTCTATGCGAGTTTCTATTTCCAGGACAGTCCAGTATATGGACAATGATTGCCACTCTCATAGCACATAGCATGAGACAAAGATGGACAGTTTCTTGCATCAGAAAACCATGGGCAAATTATGGCCTCAATGTGGGATTATAAGCAGCATGAGAGGCTGTTGCTAAAGCCTCTAAAAGGAAGGTTTAGCTAGGACTCCTTTAAGCACTATCACGAGTGCCTGTTGTATTTCAATTTGGGCAGAGTCTAGAGCCTTTTGTTGGACAGTCCCACTGAAAAGTGGGTTCATTTATAAGGAACAGCATGGATGATTTAATTAAACATAATTGTGGAATAGATGGCCTCCAGATCCGAAAAAAGCCTAAAAGATATTGTGGGTATTGAGAGGGTTGACAGCTATTTCTTTATGGTGTCAAAGATAAGAGGGCCTCAGTTTACCAAATAATTTTCAGGAACTTAACTAATATAACAGGGGCTTACACAATGTGTGAGTCAATGGCTCATCTCCTTTTTTTTGTGAGCTTTTTAGTATATGCATGTTCTGAAGGAGTGTGTGAAATGAAACTCCTCAGGAAAGGGTCTTATCAAGGTAAGGTCTTACCTGTGCTCTTGGAGAAATATGCATACATTTAACATCTTGCCTGCAAAGGTGTATTTATGTCCCTACAGAAGTTAAGGCATTTTTCTATACATACTTCTATTAAACTATCATGTTGTACACCTTGAACTTCATAATGTTGTACATCAATTAAATCTCAATAAATCTGGGAAAAAAAAGAAGTTAAGGCAAATTATAGTTGAAAGCTGTTGAAATAGGCACTGAACAGAACATATTAGCTAAATCTATAATAGCAAAACATTTACCAATTGCTGATAATTGGTAAAATTAGAAGGAATCAGTAATTTCAAATTTCAAAAACATTGGGTAGTGGGCTTGATAGGGCCCACAGTATCAAGGTTGTGGTAATCTACTATGAGATGGTACTCTTTTTTTTGTAGGTTTAAGAGCAGGCCAAATTGGACTATTGAATGGGGAAGCTGTGAGGATAATCATGCTTTCTCGAAAAGAGTTTTGTATAATGAGTTTCAATCCTTGAAGGCTTTGATTTAATTTACATTTGGTCATATTAATTATTTTAACTAGGGGAGAGAGGACATATTTATGGGGTCCCATTTTGCCAAACCAATTTTTAAGTGACAAATATTCTATTTAATTTTATTACTTATTGGGTCAGAATGTCCATGTTTACTATAGGGATACTATTATCATGGAAAATTTAGGCCACGTAATAGTTCTGATGATTAACATGAGGTGTACCTTTCTGTCCTCCACTGTACATCTTGTAATTCCTCTAACGGTATGGGGGGTGGGTACCCTATTTAAATTTAGTGAAGCTCCTGGATATAATATAACTTAACTCCACTTTTAATTAAGGCCATGAGATTTGCCAATTGGTGCATTTAGTGGGTGTTCATAATCCATGTTGTCTTGTCATAGAGGTGCAAAAGCCAATCAGCATCCTATCTTTTTGCAATATAAATTATTTTAGTAAATTTTGGATTTTGATTGGGTCAAATTGTGGACTTCAGTTTCAGTTGTTTTTTTCCTCCTTTAGTATCCAGGTTTATTTCTTTCTCCACCCTCCACCTTTTTTTGTCATTACTAGATCGATTTTGTGGTGGAGGAGGTCCTCTCTAGCCTGTTTTAAGTTACTTCCAGAGGACCTCAAATCAGTATTGTCAGGAGGAAAGCCCACCATGTCAAGGGTTTCTTCATAGGGTTTAAAGACCTGGGGACAAAGTAAGGTTTGAATTAACTCCCTTTCTGGTACCACAGGGGTGTTATGGTTTTTTCCCCTATAAGCTTTGGGATTCGGATCTTTTGTGGAGTTAGAGGCATGGGCAGCAGCAGCAATAGCAAAGGCAATCTATAGGGTCCTAATAGGCCATCTACCTTTACGATCATAGACCTCAACAATTCAAATCTTCAAACAGTAACCAATGTTCAAATAGTGTCTGCTCTTCCTCCACATGAGTAATCACCCAATGGGCCTATATGTAGCCAAGGATATAGTCTTTCTCATGAATGCTCTACAGCATGAGGCCAATACTTGGTTGAGACTCATAAGCAGTTGGTCACAGATTAAGAGTCTATCCCCTGATCCTAATGTCAGCCACAGCTTACAATGGAATAAAGACACATTGTACAATCTAAGACACACATATAAGTAGAGGCTGAAACACATGATACAGAGCTACTTTTATGTGTGTCCCAATCCTACACCTCTGTCCTTAAATGCCAATTAATGATTGAACTGACTTAGTTTGGTTAAATCTGTGATAGAGTGCCTGAGTCAGTTTGATCAGCTATAGAAGAATACTATAAACTGGGTAGCTTAAAAAGCAAACATTTCTCACAGTTTGGAACACTGAAGTCTGAGATCAGAATGCCAGCATGGTTGGGTTCTTTGTGAGACTTCTACCTGGTTATGTCTTCACATGGCCTTTCTCAGGCATGCATGCATAGCGAGACCTTCTGTCTCTTCCTCTTTTTATAAGGGTATTAATTTCATCATAAGGGGCCCACCCTTGTGACCTAGTCCAATCCTGATTACCTCCCAAGGTCATACCTCCAAATGCAATCACACTGGAGATTAGAGTTTCAACATGTGGATTTTGTGGGTCACAAACTGCAATTCATAGCTCAGAGCCATAAGAGAACCCAGCAAATGTAGCACAGAGCAGCATAGCTCAAAGTGCAAGCTGGCAGGCTGACAGTAGATCAAAATGTATGCATACCACCAGACAGCAAAGCCAGTAAGCAAACAAAAGCAAAAGTACAAAGACCCCTGGTGGTGATAGACATCCTACTCATAGTGCTAATGCTTGTGTCCACCCATAAGAAGCCGTACAGACCCCAACCCAAAATTTGGTTATAATGTCAAGACTGATGATGTCATATCCACACCAAGAGTAGGTGAAAATATTTACTACTTATTAAATGAGGCTTTCTGGGGACAGCAAGTCAGAGTTCCCAAGGAGATCCAAAAATGGCTTCAGAAAGTGAGGTAAGGAGACTTGTTTGGGGTTTTTATTGTGATAAGTCCTTGGGGCAAGGCTAAGAGTTCCTACATTTGGGCAGATGTTTCAAAGGTTTGAATCTCCATCTAGCACCAAAAGAAGGAAACCCAGCCTTTCTTATTAGTCTGATCATTTGTGTGGCTGAGGGGAAGAGGGAAGGATGAAACTTAAAAGCACTCAAAATCAAATAACAAAACATGGAATACTTTCTTGAGTAAGACATCTTCCCACTTACATAATATGCTTTGCTGGGATTCTCTTTGTGTTCATCCTTCTTGGAGCTTGTCGGGCCTCTTAGATATATACATTCAATTCATGTCTTCACATATGGAAAGTTTTTGACTATTATTTACTCAAATATTTTCCCCCTGTTCCCAGTCTCCTCTCCTCTGGGACTCCATATATTCATATGTTGCTATACTTGATGGTATCCCATAGTCTCTTAGACTCTGTTCATTTTTCTTCATTCTCCTTTTTTCTCTTCAGAGAAGATAATTTAAATGAACTTATAATCCAGTTTGTTCTTTTTTTCTTCTGTTTATTCAAATCTGCTATTTAAAAACCTGTCATGAATTTCTCATTTCGGTTATTGTACTTTTTAGCTCCAGAATTTCTGTTTGGTTCTTTTTATAATTTCTATCTCTTGGTTTAATATTTTTTTTTGAGAGGTCATTCTTCTGATTTCCTTTAGCTCTTAGAGCATACTTAAAATACTTGATGTAGTCTTTGTCTAGTAAACCCATTGTCTGTGCTTCCTCAGGAATAGTTTTTGTTAATCTCTCCTATAAATTGGCCATACTTTCTTGTTAATATGCATGCTTCATAATTTTTTGTTGAAAACAGCATTTTGAATACTATAATATTCTAACTCTGAAAATCAGATTCTTCTTTCTCCTCAGTGTTCTTTATTGTTACTTGCTGTGAATGTAGTAGCTTGTTTAATGACTTTTCTAAACTATTTTGTAGTCTGTATTCATTGTAATGTTTTGACACTCACGTCTCTGTTCCTTTAGCTTGTGGTCAGCTAGTGTTTTGAAAGAGATTTTCTTGAATGCTTGGAACCAAAATTTAGTTTTTAAAAAAAGTTAAAGAAAATCTCTTCTAGTCTTTGCAGATTGGTTCTGTGTTAAAATATCTTTCAGTGCTTAGCCAGGCCATTTACAAGTCAACCTTAACCTTCACTTCCTGCTGTGCTGAACCAACAAATCTGCCAAAAGTAGAAGTCTTAAGGGTATAATTTTTGTATGTTCATTATTGCTTGATTTTCTTCTGCTTTTCTCTTGTTTTTCACCTCTTTGTCTAACTGACTTACTTTATATTTCAATTCTTTGTAAAAAAAAGACTATCATATTTAAATTAACAAAAGATTTTTTTTTGTTCTATTCATTAATTTTTTCCTTTCTCATAACAGCTTGCTCTTCTTTATGATGATTTTATTTCTTATTTCTTTAAGGTGTCATTCTACTGCTTGTATTTTCTCTTTCTTTTCTTTTTCCCTCTTTGATTGCTTGTTGGCCCTGAGGGTTATTTTGTATTCATGAAAGTCTATTAAAGACAAATATTTTATTTTTTAAGAATTAATATTTAATTTATTAATGCTATTACTTTAATTTCTTGAGGCTTTAAATACATTTTATAAATCAATTATAAATTTAGAAGTCTTTGAACAACATATGTTCAATTTCAAAGGAAGTTAATCATAAACTTTAAATTGCATTTATACATGTTATATTTTTAATTTCCTTCTAAATTACTTCAATTGTCTGATTAAAACAAAACCTTCCTGTGTATTTAAATGATTTATAAATCTAATAAAGTAAACTTATGAATATGATTAATCCAAAGTTCTCTCAGAGTTTAACGCTGAGTATATGTTTAATAAGATTACATCTCTAAATCAAAAACCTAAATCAATTATTTAATAATAATTAGAAGACTGTCACTCTAATAGGCCAAATTCTCTTAAAGATTATAAGTGCATAAAATACCATAAATGTAGGTACAAATCCAAGTGGCCTAGGAAACTCATTCCCTTTTTCCTTTCTGTACTTTGCCGAATATAAAGCTCAGCAGATCTAAAGTGGCACAATAGAAAAACACAAAGTTCTCCAGATGCTCCACCTTCCCAACAAGGATATCTCCCCCCTCAAGAAGCTCCTATTGTTATGTAGTCAATGAGGTGATCCCTACCTTTTTCTAGCTCCATCATGATTATGCACAGAAACATAAAAATGGGCCCCCTCTACTGCCTCCCTTACATATTGTCTTTCTCTGATGGACCTACACAAGATTTTCTGTGGGATAATTAGAACTCAAAAGTTATATGCACCGTACTGCAGAGTTCTGTGCCTGCAAGCTACTCCAATAAACCTTGTTGGCTTTAATAATAATGTCAACACACAATTTCTCTACTAACAGAAATATATACTTACCATGATTTTATATACAAGGGAAGACAGGTCATCTCAGTTTATTGAAATAACTTACTAGTTTATAGTTGCTTTGTTTTGAGCTTCAAAATTTCAACAGCACTTGGTCTTGGATATTATAAAATCAGTGTCCCTGCATTTATTAGGAAATTTTACATTCAGATACACCAAATTCTACAGTCAGTCCCTATTAAACTTTTATATGAATAATGAAAACATATCTTGTCATAAGGAAAATTATGGTTAAGGTAGACTATAAACATCAAGGAGGTTAATGTCTTCTAAGGAGGAGAACGTAATTTGAGTTGTGGTAATAATATCAGATTATTCTGTATTTCTGGTAGTCTTGAAAAAGAGGGAGGGTAGAGGATGCTCAAAATGGTGGAAATATCAGAAGAAAAAATAAGTTGTGACATTTGTGAATGTTTTTAGCTCTAACTAAATTTAAAAACATTGCAACTGTAGCAATGTGGAGAGAACTTTGTGAAATTTAAAATAATAGGTTTATTATAGCAAGTCCTTCTGTATTAATAGTAATTAACCATCTGCAGTTTTCATATCACAAGCAGAAACTCATGATAATTCCCTGTTCACTAAGGCATGCAAAAGCTATTATTTACTCATTAGCACATTAGTTTAGTATTGTTCCTTTAATTACCAAATTTTGAGATATAAAGTAATACAAGTTTTCTTTCAATTTAACTTACAAAATATAGAATATGTATTTGCTCATATGCTGCCAATGAATATATATCCCCTGACTGATTATTTTAAAATTTTATGTCTAGAAAGAATTAAATGTTGACAACTCAAGTTTTCCTGCTAGAAGAAAATAGATTTCCCGTCAATGCTTGGGTGACGTCACACACTCCAGAATACACATTAAAAATACATTAATTTCATATCTGATATGTCTGGCACAGATATTTCTGAAAGGCAGAAGGCATGTAAAATGTAAAAACTCCTGGAAAAATGCTAAATGCTGTAATCCAATCTGTCATAACTGTATTGCTGCTTAAAGATATTGCCTGAAAAGAACATTTAGAAAACTCTTGGGTTAGTAAATCAAAATGCTTCACTATTCTCAGTAGCCAATCAAATCAATATAATTTCATTCCTAAATATAGTGCTGTATATATAGAAGTGGGGGTGTGGGAGCTGAATTTTTCTGATTTTTATTTATTTTTGCTTCTTCCTTCAGAAAATTTACTCTTCTATTAGATAAAAAGAATAGGGAAGACATGTTTAAGGATGTCACCCAGCTCAATTTTAAAATTCATAGCTATTTTCAAAAAAACCTGACTGCACAACTTGTAGGGCCCAGTATAATATAAAAATGCAGGACTTCTTCAAAATGATTAAGAATTTCAAGATGGCATCAATTCAGTCACAGGGTCTTCCTAAACTTGGAGATCATTGTTAATGCACAAATCACATGCCCTGTTTGTATATAAATAGAATTTTATGGATTATGCAGTTTAATATTCTCAATTTACAAATGAGGAAGCATAAACCCAGAGAGGTTCATGGCTCACCCATGATTACAGAAGATAGGAAGTTATGAAATACCCTAGGTTCCAGCCTTCAAAATAAATCTGGTATTGCTTTTTCTTCAGATATATGTGAACATCTCGTGACAGAATAGGAAACAAAACCACAGTGTTTTCAAAGATTATTGATATCTAAAATATATAATAGTATTATTAACTATTCACCTAATGGATAGTGTGGTAGTTGGACAACATCGTGAATGTACTTAATGCCAATGAAATGTAAACTCAAAAATGGTTAAAATGATAAATTTTACATTCTTTAAATTTTGCCACAATTTAAAAAAAAAGTCTGTGTAATGGTTAAATTTATGTGTCAACCTGACTAGGCTCAGGAATGCCTGGATAACTAGCAAAACATTTCTCTGGTTGTGTCTGTGGGGGTGTTTTTGAAAGAGATTAGCATTTGAATTGGTAGACTGAGTAAAGAAGACTGCCCTTACCAATACAGGTGGGCATCAACTAATCTGTTGGTCTTAATAAAACAAAATGGCGGAGGAAGGGCAAATTTGCTCTCCTGAGCTGGGACACTGATTTTCTCCTGCCATTAGGCAATGGTACTCTGGTTCTCAGGCCTTCAGATTCAAACTAGGATATTACCACTGATTGTCCTGGTTTTCAGGTCTTTGAGTTTGGGCTAAACTATACCACCAGTTTCTGGTGGGTCTGGGTCTCTGGCTTGAGGATGGCAGATTGTGAAACCTCCATAATCGTGTGAGCCAATCCCTCATAAAAACTCTCTTTCTATATCTTTCTATATATATTATTAGTTCTGGATTGGTTTTTTTTGTTGTTGTTGTTTTGTTTTGTTTCGTTTTTTAGAATCTTCTGAGATCTATTTATGATAATGATGATGATGATGATGATGATGATATCAACTTTCAAGACCATTTAACCCTCCATTTTAGTCTTAAAAGATTCTCTATCACCTCCTCATATCTGTTTGGTGGCCATAACAAGTAAAGCATCCTTACCTAAATTATATGAACTTTCCTATATCCATGTCTTTGCTTGATCTGTTTTTCAGACTAAAATACTCTTCCTTTCTGACATATCCTCTTTATCCCTGATTCAGGAAGCCAACTTTTTTCCCTCTTCACAAATACACATACTCTCTTAAGTCAGTTTTTGAAATCTAGCTTATGCGTCAAAATCCAAGTAAAAGGTAATTTCCAAGAAGTGTTTCTTATGTTCAATAATAAACATATATTCCATTTCTGCAGTCATAATTTCATTGTTTTTCTCTTAGTCTGCAATTAATTACAATTAGTTATATACATATCTGTCTCATTATCTCAAATTGCCTTGGAGTCAGAAAATTCAGCAAATATTTTATAATAATATTTGCCATTGATTCACCATAATAAAAAGATTTTTTTAAAAAAGCACTCTAACCTTGCCTTACCTTCTAAAACTTAACTGATAAACTGTACGTCTCATGAACTTACAGGGCTTTATAGCACACATGAACCTACAAATAATCTATTTATTTAATACTTGAAAACATTAAAATTTCACATTTACTTTCTAAAGTCATAGAATAAGAGAAAACAAAGTATCAAGTCTTTTCTTATACCCATGAGTATGCACTATGAATACAACACTTTTCTATGGGTGTTAGATTTCTATCAGAATATTTGTTGTTTAAGTGCTAGAGATAGATTTAAGTTTTCTTTAATTTTTCTTTAATTAACTTCAACTTAGAATTAGTTTTAATAACTTTTCTCTGAACTTGAGTGAAAAATTCAGAGAGGCATTTTTCCAATGCATCCTTTTGCAAACAGATGTTACTTTATGCTTATAATCCCATGACACAAATGAGCATAGCATTATTATAACGAGCCAGCCTGGTCTTTCCTTTTAATTCTTTTGGAAAATTGGGCATGTTCTACTAAATCTGAAGAAAAAACTGTATAACTCCCCCTGAACTAATTTCTTAATAATAAAATTCCCATTTGATTACATTCCAATTGAGATCTATTTCACTAAGACCATAAATATTAACCCTAAAAGACCAAGTTAAAATAGTTATCTCATTAAACCAGATACAATATTGACTGATAAAAACAAGAAAACTTGACATCAAGGCCACTTAGTCCTACATTAATAAGATTTTGAAGAAATATAGGTTCCCTGTTTTAAATGATTTACATTATTTCCTTATTTTAGCAACTGGTGACTAACAATTAATTGACTTTTATAAAGTCCTTCAGGAGTATTAATTTAACTTAGTGCAATTCCAAGTTAATGAAGTATGAGCAGTATGCATCTCATTTTTAATTTATATTTAGTCCTTAAAACTAAAATAATTTTAATTAACATTTTTCTGGAAATGAAACGTAGTTGCTTTTGGCTTACTAAAGTCTGATACAGATTCCAATCTAATTAAAATTAGTCATTCTCACATTGAAGAAATATTTTATAGATTTAATCTAGGATTTGGGAAATTAAAATAATTTAGAATTAGAAATTCTTGATGTGTGCTTATTTAAATAGCTTTATTTTGTGATTATTATACATATAAATGCATGCCTATTTCTATAAGAATAAGATTATACCCAAAAATATAAAGTGGAGGAAGAAAATCCCAAATATTCCACTTCTAGAAAATATGTTTTTGTACTTAAACATTATTATGTCTTTTAAGTATGATGTGTGTATGTGTGTACTAGAATTTCTAAGGACTGAAAAAGATCAAAAATCTCCTATTATGATTGGAAAGCTGTCCATTTGCAGCTGTAATTGCGTTGAAATTTGAATTAAAAATGGTAATGGTTTATAATTTCAAGTATTAAAATCATGAGTAGATATATTTATTGTGATAGGCAGTATGGAATACTGGTCAAGATCATAGTCAATACATCTCAAATCATTGGGTTAAAGAGGAACTTTTAATTTTTTTAAAGATTTTTTTAATCTCTATGCCTAACATGGGGCTCAAAGTCATGACCCTAAGATCAAGAGTTGCATGCTCTATCGACTGAACCAGCTGCGTGCCCCAGAACTTTTAATTTTTTTAATTCTTTTAATTTTTAATTGTTCATTGAAGTATAGTTGACAATGTTACTAATTTCAGGTGTACAACATAGTGATTCTACACCTCTATACATTATACTATGCTCACCACAAGTGTAGGTACCATCTGTTACCATACAACACTATTACAATACCATTGACTATTCCCTTTTATTCCATGAATTATTCATTCCATAACCGGAAGACAGTATCTCCTACTTCCCATCACCCATTTTTGCCCATCTCCCTCCCCACCCCCCCCGCTTCTCCCCACTAGCAACCATCAGTTAGTTCTTTGTATTTATGGATCTGTTTCTGTTTCTTGTTTGCTTGTTCATTTGTTTTATTTTCTTTTTTTAGACTCCGCATGTAAGTGTAATCATATGATATTTGCCTTTCCCTATCTGACTTATTTCACTTAGCATATTACTCCCTAGGTCCACCCATGTTGTCACAAATGGCAAGATCTCAGTCTTTTTTGTGGCTAAATAATATTCCAGTGTGTGTGTGTGTGTGTGTGTGTGTGTGTGTGTGTGTGTGTGTGTATGTGCACATGCGCGTGTGTTTTCTTTATCCATTCATCAATCGACGGACACTTGGGTTTCTTCCATATCTGGGCTATTGTAAATAAAGCTGTGATAAACATAGGAGTGTATATATCATTTCAAATTAGGATTTTCATTTTCCTTGTGTAAATAGTAGTGGAATTATTGGATCATATGATATTTCTATTTTTAATTTTTTGAGGAACCTCCATACAGTTTTTCATAGTGGCTACACTAATTTACATTCCCATCAGCAGTGCACAAGGGTTCTTTTTTCTCTACATCCTCACCAACACTTGCTATTTCTTGTCTTTTTGATTCTAGCCATTCTGACCTGTGTAAGGTAAAATCTCATTGTGGTTTTGTTTTGCATTTCCCTGATGATGAGTGATATTGACCATCTTTCATGTGTCTGTTGGCCATCTGTATGTCTTCTTTGGAGAAATATTTGCTCATGTCTTCTGCCCAATTTTAATTGGATTATTTGATTTTTTTTTGGTATGGTTGTATAAACTCTTCATATATTTTTGATATTGACTCATCAGAAATGTCATTTGCGTGTATCTTCTTCCATGTGGTAGGTTGCCTCTGTTCCATTGAGAGTTTCCTTTGTTGTTCAAAAGTTCTTTGGGGTACCTGGGTGGTTCATTTGGTAGGCTAAGTATCCGATTCTTTATCTCAGCTGAGGTCTTGATCTCAGGGTCATGAATTTGGGCCGCACACAGGGCTCTCTGCTGGGCATGGAGCTACTTTAAAAAATATATATATATATTTTATTTTGGTGTATTCCCAATAGTTTATTTTTGCTTTTGTTTCCCTTGTCTGAGGAGCTATATCTAGAAAAATGTTGCTAAGGCCAATGTCAAAGACACTACTGCCTACACTTTTTTCTAAGGGTTTTATAGTTTTAGGTCTCACATTTAAGTTTTCAATCCATTCTCAGTTTATTTCTGTGTATGGTGTAAACAAATGGTCTAGTTTCATTCTTTTGCATGTAGCTGTCCAGTTTTCCCAGCACTGTTTATTGAAGAGACTTTTCTCCATTGTAAATTCTTACCTCCTTTGTCACAGATTAATTGACCAAATAAGCTTGGGTTTATTTCTGGACTCTCTATTCTGTTCCATTGAAAATATAAACATCTGAGTAAACAATTTAGTAACTACTGGATAGCCATTTGGAAAAACAAATTTTGATCCATATATATTATATACCAAAAATTCCACAGAGAGCCAAAAAAAAAAAAAGTAAAATAAATAAATACATAAAATCATACAATCATTAAAAGAAAATAGGGACAACTTCCTTTAAAACCTGGAAGTAGATATGGTCTCTCTAGGCCTCAAAGGCCAGAAGCCATTAAGAGAAAAATAAAATTAATTTGACTAGCTAAAATCAAAATTTCTATTTTGCCAAAAGCATGAAATATTAATATATCAAAAGATCTACGACTAACTTGGAAACAATGTTTGCTAGTTTTTTCATAGACAAAGAGCTAGAAATGCAGAACAAAATAGCCCAATACAAAAATACATAATTGACATTTTCAGAAATTCATTGAAAGAAATACAAATGATATTAAATAAATGGAAAGTTTCTCAAACTCAGTCATAATGTGAGAAATACAAATTGAAAGTACTAAGATAACATTTCTCAACTATTCAATTGAAAAAAAGCCAAACATAAAGAAATCCCTTAAATAGAAAAGAATTCCCCAAATGGATAAAGTTAACTATGCATCAAATTAGAAACTAAACCAGAGAAAGTATTCTTTGCAAATAAGGCAGTTTTATAATTATTTTATATTTAGTAAGGTATATTGTAAAAACAAATTCTTCAAAAAGTTTTTAATAAAAATAAATTTCTAGTTTATTGGTATGTATTTTTTAAAATTTAGTTTATTGGTATGCAGGAATTGATATGTTTTATACATTGTAGCAGAGAATAAATAAGTTTATACTATCAATATTTTCAGAAGATAATAAAATTAGAAAATTAGTTTTGCTGTATGCTAAAACTGAACTGTAAATATTACTTTAAACTATGATATATATTTTTTCTTGCTCTAAACTTTGAAATGGCTTAGAAATCACATTACATTGCAATTAGTACCTCAAAATTTGCATTTTGCACTTCAAAACCATTTATAGCTAAAAATACATAGGTTTTGGTAAGGAAAAGAAGAGAAGACTGGGATATCTTATTGTGACAGAAAACAGGGAACCTTTTAAAGGCTATGACAAAAGGACTGGTGAGCCAAGTTCAAAGAACCCAGAATGGAAAAGGCTGTGACAATTTTAGCATCAAAAGAATAAGAATTTCAGTTGAAACACTTTAAATCTATGAATATCCAAAATAAATAAATAAATAAATCTATGAATATCTAGAAATTTTAAAAGATACTTTGAAAAGAAAAACCAGGAAAATACCTTTCTTACCACCCAAGATGGTATATAACCAAATTTTTATTTTGAAAAATGGAAAAGGAAAAAAATAATTAATGTAGTCTGCCTTTGCAATAGGAATTAGGCTTCATAGTAACCAAATATTCTAAGCTATTAAGGGAAAAACAGATTTAGAAAAATAGCTAGCTAATAAATGTGCAAGAAACAATAATATTAGGAAATTATCAATATACATCTCTAATAAAATGATTCATCCATACAAGCTTTATTAATAGGAACTAAAATCATTAGGAGAATGGTTCATGTGGAACTGGGTGTTCATGTGAAGAACTTAACAAAAAAAGGATTATGTTGACCCTACCTTGAATCACCTTAGTATTATTGATGGTAAAACAATGAAATAGGATGAATATCCTCATGTATACTATACAATGTGAACTATACATCATTAATTATTTAATGTTACCAATATAATTTTACTTGAATTTTACCAACTCTTAGATATAATTTCCTGCTTCAAGAAATAGTAGGGGTTTAGGGGATAAACTAAATGACCCCAGAAGGAAAGTATCACATAAATAAAATTGGGACATTCTATAAGGCTGGTCTCCATAGTAAATAGGGCCATTAATAAAGAACTTTTATAAATTAGAAGAGACCTCAAGGATATATCAACCAGGCACAATGTACACTGCTGGATTGGCTAAATGTACTAAAAAGGACATTTTGGAGATAACTAGAAAAATGAACTAACTTCTAGATGATACTAGAATTATTGTTAATTAGGTGTGACTATATCATTTTGTCTGAGAAGGAAATAGTTCTATGTTTTGGAAAATAAATGGTAAAATATCTAAGGATAAGATATTATGATATTTGCGATCACTTTAAAATACTTAAATTAAGGAAAATAATAATAATAATGCTGGTGAAGCCAGACTGTTTTCAAATTGTGACCTTGGCACTTTGTACCTGTATGACTTTAAGTATGTTGTTGACAAACTGTTATTCTTATCCTCATCTTTGAAATGGGGATGGTAATAATACTCCCTATCTCAAGCTTATTTTGATTAAGAAATTTCATAAATGTAAAATATTGAAAAACACTGACTGATCCATAGGAATCAATATATAACAATTGGCTATTAGAGTATGTTATAGCACTCATCGTTTTGAAGAAAAGGTTTTTTAAATTTTTTATTTATTTATTTGAGACAGAGAGAGAAAGAAAGAGCTCAGGGAAGGGGCAGAGGCAGAGGGAGAAGCAGGCTCCCCTCTGAGCAGGGAGCCCGATGTGAGGCTGGATCCCAGGACCCTGGGATCATGACCTGAGCCGATGTTTAACTGAGTGAGCCACCCAGGTGTCCCAAAGAAAGGGTTTTGTCTCTAAATTTGGTGTGTCAATTTACTGAATTTAGGATGAGTAAATTGTTATTGACCCATTTCATGTATACCTAGGCAATAAATAAGTTCCTGTGTAGAACACAGGATTGGGTGCTTTAAATTCTCTTGTCACCCATTATCTGCTGGTACAGTTAGAAAGGAGACAATGTCATCTATTAACAGGGATTTCCTGTCTACTCAATTTATAAATTACTATAAACTTCTACAATGGGCTCAGCACTACGACATAGAGGCCTATATTTTTTTGTGGGGTTCAAAGATTGAATTTTCTTTTTCTTTTAGGGTAAACTATCAATGAAGTGAGAAATCAGCTTAAAGAATGGTCCTTTAAACCATAAACTTTTGGGTTGTTGTACCAGTATATAACTTCTTTACTCAATGGTCTTCGCTACTGCTAGATCTTGCTTTAAATAGCCACATGGTTTTCCATCTTTGCTACCAAAGGAAAAAAAATGTTGATGTATAATTGTTCTTTGAATGATTGTTACACATGTTGAAAGCAATTTATGGGATGGAGACATTCTATTCTTCTTTCTGATTTGTGTAATCTGTAGTTCTACTCTCTCCATATCAGAGCAGTGATGCTTTTCTTATTACCTTTTATGAATTTCCCCCAATTTTCATGGCATCATCCAGAAGAGAATATATATGTTGCACTTTTCAGTTTTGTTAATTCATTTTGTTCCAAATAATTTGATATGTGCATAGTATTTCTCAATATTTAAAACATAAAGTTTGGATTCTTTCCATGGGTTAATGACATTTTCTTTACAATTTATTTATGTATTTATTTATTTGCCTTTTATTTTGGACAGTGTATAATATAGTAGTTTTACTTTGTCTTGTTTTTTAACTTAACCTTATGCCACCATTTTTTCTAGTAATGATCTGATCTAGTAGAGATCTTTAGATCAATAATCTAAAATTTTGCCATTATCACCTTTGGAATATCCACAACAAGAAAAGCTTAAATAAATCAATGGTATGACAATCTTGATTGGTCATCTCCTATAAAGAGTATCTAAATGCCATTACCAAGATTTAAGAGCCAACCAGGAGTGATATTAACAAAATGGCAGAATAGAAAGTCCAGGTTTTTATTTCCCCAAAGAAATACTAATTTACTAATATACAGACGAAAATGCCTTTAAGAGAATTCCAAAATCTAGGTAAGAAGGTATAGTACTCTAGGCAAGCACAAATCAAGAAAAACTACATTGAAATATGTAAGAAAAGCAATTTCACTTTAATCACATCAGCCCCTCCCCAAGCCAGCACAGTGCAGTACCAAGAGAGAGCACCCAGGTCTTCACTTCTTGCTTGGGAGGAAAGAGAAGAGTAGAGTATGCATCCAGTATCTGGGCTTTCTAGAGGACTGTCTGAGGAACTGAATTCTGTCTTGCTCTACTCTGACTGCTGATGGAACTGGCATAGTTTAGACATCTGGGGACTGCTGAGCAAAAAAGAAGACTGTGGGCAGCTTGCTGTAGCCAGCAAGGCTTGGCACAATCAAGATAAGGAGAACAACTCGAAGCTTCTCCCTGGGAGGGTAGAAGAAGGGAGGTGGAGCACGCATCCAGCTTCTGGCTTTTCAGAGGGTTGCCTGGAGGACTGGTTATCTCTCTTACCTCATTCAGAGTGCTGATGACAAGTCAATATATTTTGGATGCCTGATGGCTGTTGAAACATATGACAGTGTGGAGTCTTGCTGCTATAGAATGAGAGAACTTTCAGTGACGAGCAGACACCAGCAGGAGCAAGAGATTATAAATTCCTGAAAGTAGAACCCACAAGCCTTTGTAATTGAGAATTTGTATGCACGGGCCAAGAGAAGTTGCACCCTGCGCCACCCTCACCTCCAAGAAAGGATTTGAGAGGCCACAAAAATCTCTAGGTAGGCTGATTGGTGAGAGTCTTCCTCGGTACAAAGCCAATCCATAAAGACTAGTAAAAATTTTTTTTTGTTTTTGTTTCTTGTTTTTTAATCAAATGAATAGAACCCAACACAAAATTATGAGACACATGAGGAAACAGGGAAATACGGTCCCAATGACAACAACAAATCCAGAAATTGATCCTAAAGAAATGGAGGTATATGAATTATCTGGCAAAGAATTAAATAAACATTAAAAGATGTTCAACTAACTCAAATGATACAGGAACAAAATGAGAATATAAGCAAAGAGATAGAAAATATAAAAAAATAAACCTACCAGAAATTTTGGTACTAAAGAATATATTAAAAAACTAAAAATTGCACTAAAGGAGTTCAACAGGAGACTTGTTCAAGCAGAAGAGAGAATCAGCAAGTTCAAAGACAGGTTATTTTAAATTATCCAGTCCAAGTAACAAAAAGAAAAAAGGATAGAAAAGAATGAAAAAGGCCTAAGGAAGGTTTGGAAACCATTCAGTGGACCTATACTCACATTATGGGAGTTCCAGAAGGAAAAGAGGGAAAGGGCAGAAGCTTACTTAAATACATAATGGTCATAAAGTTCCCAATCTGGAAATGAAAATGGACATACAGACTAAAGACGAACCGAGTCCAACCAGGAAGAATGCAAAGAAATCTACAGAGAGACATATTAAAAGCAAATTGTCAAAAGTCAAAGAAAAAGAAGAGAATTTTGAAAGCAGCAAAAGAAAAGTGCCTTGTCACATACAATGGAAGCCTAAGACTCTATGCAGATTTCTCAGCAGCAGTCTTGCAGCCTAGAAGGGAAAAAGATGATACATTCAAAGTGCTGAAAGAAAAAATCCGCCAAGAAAACTATATCTGGCAAAACTACATTTCTAAAATTAAGGAGAAATAAAGGCTGTCAGACAAAAGTTGAGAGAATTCATGACTTGCTTTACAAGAAATGCTAAAAGGAGTCCTGCAAGTTGAAAAAAAAAAAGGACACTAAAAAGAAGAACAAAAACACATGAAAATACAAAACTTTTTGGTAAAGTTAACATATAGACAAATACAAATTACTATATTGTAATGGTGGTGTGTATTACACTTTTAAATCTGGTATAGTAGTTGGGAGAAGGAAAGATGGCGGAGGAGTAGGGGACCCTATTTCAACTGGTCCCCGGAATTGAGCTGGATATCTACCAGACCACTCTGAGCACCCACAAAACCAGCCTGAGATGTAAGAAGATCTGGATCTCTATAAACAGAATATCTCAGGTGGTTGGTTTCAAGGTACAAAGCGGGGAGCCGTGATTCTGCAGGCAGATATTGGAGGATAAACGGCAGCAGGAGGGTGCCTGGCTGTGGGCATCCTACACCGCCAGTGAGTGACAGCCTCACGCAGGGCACAGACTTGCAGACCGGTAGCGGCGGGGAAAGGACTTTAGGGCAGCCCCTGGGGCGGAAACCCGGAGCGGCAGGGTCACGCCTGCGAACTGGGAGCAGCTGGCAGTTTTAGAAACACAAAGGGCAGAGACGTGCCCCAACCTGGAGGCAGGACTGGGAGTGCTGCACAGGGGCGCACAACCCAGGATGTTGCAGTTTATACCAGCACAGACAGAAATGGAGATGGTGTGGCCTGGAGAGCTCACTGAAGAACAGACTGCAGTCTCTCTGCTCTGAGGCAGAGGGTTGGAAACGGTCTCTTCTGCTCTGACTCGCGGAAGAGATGCGGAAAGCCACCAGGGAAAGCCGCCAGAGAACAAAAGCCCCCAAAACTGATTCCAGTTGAGCCCATCCCCCGCCACAGGGGGGCAGGGCAACTCCGTCCAAACAGGGTTGCCTGACTAACAGTGCAGCAGGCCCCTCCCCCAGAAGACAGGCTGGGAAAACAAGAGGCCAGCAACCCTAAGGTCCCTAGAAAACAGGTGCATCTTGCTTGGGATCTGGTCAATAATTTGGACTCTATATTCCCTCAAACACCCATCAACAGAATGACTAAGAGGAGGAACCCCCAAAATAGAAAAGACTCAGAGATTATGACTTATGCTGCAGATTTACAAATGGATGCAGGTATAACCAAGATGTTGGAAATGGAATTCAGGCTAGCAATTGTGAAGATAATGGCTAGAATGGAGAAATCAATTAATGGCAACAAAGAGTCTCTAAAGGCAGAAATGAAAGCTGAATTGGCAGAACTGAAAAATGCTATCAATGAGATCCAATCCAATCTAGATAATCTAACAGCTAGGGTAATTGAGGCAGAAGAGCGAATAAGTGACCTGGAAGACAATATAATAGATAAAAAGGGAAAAGAGGAGGCCAGGAAAAAACAACTCAGGATTCATGAAAATAGAATCAGAGAAATAAGTGACACCATGAAGCGTTCCAATGTCAGAATAATTGGAATCCCGGAGGGAGTGGAGAGAGAGAGGACTAGAAGATGTAGTTGAGCAAATCGTAGCTGAGAACTTCCCTAATCTGGGGAATGAAACAAACATTCGAGTCCTAGAGGCAGAGAGGACCCCTCCTAAGATCAAGGAAAACAGGCCAACACCCCGGCATGTAATAGTAAAACTTGCAAATCTTAGAACCAAGGAAACCATCGTAAGGGCAGTTAGGGGGAAGAGATTCCTTACGTACAGAGGGAGGAACATCAGAATAACGTCAGACCTATCCACAGAGACCTGGCAAGCCAGAAACGCCTGGCAAGACATATTCAGGGTACTAAATGAGAAGAACATGCAGCCAAGAATACTTTATCCGGCAAGGCTCTTATTTAGGATGGATGGAGAGATGCAGAGCTTCCAAGATTGGCAGAAACTGAAAGAATATGTGACCACTAAGCCAGCCCTGCAAGAAATATTAAGGGGGGTTGTATAAAAGGAGAAGACCCCAAGAGTGATATACAACAGAAATTTACAGGGACAATCTATAAAAACAACGTCTTCACAGGCAACATGATGACAATTAATTCATATCTTTCAATAATCACTCTCAACATGAATGGCCTAAATGCTCCCATAAAACGGCACAGGGTTGCAGATTGGATAAAAAGACAGGACCCATCCATATGCTGCCTACAAGAGACTCATTTTGAACCTAAAGATACATCCAGACTGAAAATGAAGGGATGGAGATCCATCTTCCATGCCAGCGGACCTCAAAAGAAAGCTGGGGTAGCAATTCTTGTATCAGACAAATTAGATTTTAAACTAAAGTCTGTAATTAGAGGCACAGAAGGACACCATATCATTCTTAAAGGGTCTATCCAACAAGAAGATCTAACAATTGTAAATATCTATGCCCCCAACATGGGAGCAGCCATCTACATAAGCCAACTGTTAACCAAAATAAAGAGTCATACTGATAACAATACGTTAATTGTAAGAGACCTCAATACTCCACTCTCAGCAATGAACAGATCATCTAAGCAGAAAATCAACAAGGAAACAAGAGCTTTGAATGATACACTGGACCAGATGGACCTCATAGATATTTACAGAACATTCCACCCTAAAACAACAGAATACTCATTCTTCTCGAGCGCACATGGATCTTTCTCCAGAATAGACCACATACTGGGTCACAAATCAGGTCTCAACCGATACCAGAAGATTGAGATTATTCCCTGCATATTCTCAGACCACAATGCTTTAAAACTGGAACTCAATCACAAGAAAAATTTGGCAGAAGTTCAAACACTTGGAAGTTAAAGACCTCTCTGCTCAAGAATGTTTGGGTCAACCAGGAAATCAAAGAAGAACTTAAACAATTCATGGAAATCAATGAGAACGAAAACACATCAGTCCAAAACCTATGGGATACTGCAAAGGCGGTCCTAAGGGGGAAATACATAGCCATCCAAGCCTCACTCAAAAAAGTAGAAAAATTCCGAATTCACCAACTAACTCTACACCTTAAAGAACTAGAGAAAAAGCAACAAACGATGCCTAAGCCACACATTAGAAGAGAAATAATTAAAATTAGAGCAGAGATCAATGATATGAAACCAGAAACACAGTAGATCAGATCAACAAAACTAGAAGTTCGTTCTTTGAAAGAATTAATAAGATCGATAAACCACTGGCCAGACTTATCCAAAAGAAAAGAGATAGGACCCAAATTAATAAAATTATGAATGAAAGGGGAGAGATCACCACTAACACCAAGGAAATAGAAACAATTATTAGAAATGATTATCAACAACTATATACCAATAAACTGAACAATCTGGATGAAATGGAGGCCTTCCTGGAAACCTATAAGCTGCCAAGACTGAAACAGGAAGAAATTGACAACCTGAATAGGCCAATAACCAGTAACGAGATTGAAGCAGTGATCAAAAACCTCCCAAAAAACAAGAGTCCAGGGCCTGATGGACTCCCTGGGGAATTCTACCAAACATTCAAAGAAGAAATAATACCTATTCTACTGAAGCTGTTTCAAAAAATAGAAACAGAAGGAAAACTTCCAAACTCATTCTATGAGGCCCGCATTACCTTAATCCCCAAACCAGGCAAAGACCCCATCAAAAAGGAGAATTTCAGACTGATATCCCTGATGAATATGGATTCTAAAATCCTCAACAAAATCCTAGCTAATAGGATCCAACAATACATTAAAAGGATCATCCACCATGACCAAGTGGGATTTATCCCCAGGATGCAAGTGTGGTTCAACAGTCGCAAATCAATCGGTGGGTTAGAACACATTAATAAGAGGAGGGAGAAGAACCATATAGTCCTCTCAATTGATGCAGAAAAAGCATTTGACAAAATACAACATCCTTTCCTGATCAAAACTCTTCACAATATAGGAATAGAGGGAACATTCCTCAAGTTCATAAAATCCATCTATGAAAAACCCACAGCAAATATCATCTTCAATGGGGGAAAGCTGAGAGCCTTTCCCTTAACATCAGGAACACGTCAAGGATGCCCACTCTCACCACTATTATTCAACATAGTACTAGAAGTCCTAGCAACAGCAATCAGACAACAAAAAGAAATAAAAGGTATTCAAATTGGCAAAGAAGAGGTCAAACTCTCTCTTTTCACAGACAACATGATACTTTATGTGGAAAACCCAAAAGACTCCACCCCCAAATTACTAGAACTCATCCAGCAATTCAGTAATGTGGCAGGATACAAAATCAATGCACAGAAATCAGTTGCGTTCTTATACACTAACAACACAACTATAGAAAGAGAAATTAGAGAAACGATTCCATTTACAATAGCACCAAAAACCATAAGATACCTCAAAATAAACCTAACCAAAGAGGTAAAGGATCTATACTCTAGGAACTACAGAACACTCATGAAAGAAATTGAAGAAGTCACAAGAAGATGGAAAAATATTCCATGCTCATGGATCGGAAGAATAAACATTGTTAAAATGTTTATGCTACCCAGAGCAATCTATACCTTCAATGCCATCCCGATCAAAATTCCAATGACATTTTTCAAAGTGCTGGAACAAACAATCCTAAAATTTGTATGGAATCAGAAAAGACCCCAAATCGCCAAGGAAATGTTGAAAAAGAAAAACAAAGCTGGGGGCATCACGTTGCCCGATTTCAAGCTATATTATGAAGCTGTGATCACCAAGACAGCATGGTACTGGCACAAAAACAGACATATAGACCAATGGAACAGAATGGAGAACCCAGATACGGACCCTCAACTCTATGGTCAAATAATCTTTGACAAAGCAGGAAAAACATGCAATGGAAAAAAGACAATCTCTTCAATAAATGGTGCTGGGAAAATTGGACAGCCACATGCAGAAGAATGAAACTCCACCATTCTCTAACACCATTCACAAAGATAAACTCAAAGTGGATGAAAGACCTCAATGTGAGACAGGAATCCATCAAAATCCTAGAGGAGAACATAGGCAGTAACCTCTTTGACATCGGCCACAGCAACTTCTTTCAAGATACATCTCCAAAAGCTAGTGAAACAAAAGCAAAAATGAACTTTTGGGACTTCATCAAGATAAAAAGCTTCTGCACAGCAAAGGAAACAGTCAACAAAACAAAGAGGCAACCCACAGAATGGGAGAAGACATTTGCAAATGACACTACAGATAAAGGGCTGGTATCCAAGATCTATAAAGAACTTCTCAAACTCAACACCCTAAAAAAAATAATCAAGTCAAAAAGTGGGCAGAAGATATGAAAAGACACTTCTCTGAAGAAGACATACAAATGGCTAACAGACACATGAAAAAATGTTCATCATCATTAGCCATCAGGGAAATTCAAATCAAAACCACACTGAGATACCACGTTACACCAGTTAGAATGGCAAAAATGGACAGGGAAAGAAACAACAAATGTTGGAGAGGTTGTGGAGAAAGAGGAACCCTCTTACACTGTTGGTAGGAATGCAAGTTGGTACAGCCACTTTGCAAAACAGTGTGGAGGTTCCTCAAAAATTTAAAAATAGAGCTACCCTACAACCCAGCAATTGCACTACTGGGTATTTACCCCAAAGACACAGATGTAGTGAAAAGAAGGGCCATATGCACCCGAATGTTCATAGCAGCAATGTCCGCAATAGCCAAACTGTGGAAAGAGCCGAGATGCCCTTCAACAGATGAATGGATAAAGAAGATGTGGTCCATATATACAATGGAATGTTACTCAGCCATCAGAAAGGATGAATACCCAACTTTTACATCAACATGGATGGGACTGGAGGAGATTATGCTAAGTGAAATAAGTCAAGCAGAGAAAGTCAATTATCATATGGTTTCACTTATTTGTGGAACATAAGGAATAGCATGGAGGACACTAGGAAAAGGAAAGGAAAAATGAAGGGGGGGGAAATTGGAGGGAGAGATGAACCAAGAGAGACTATGGACTCTAAGAAACAAACTGAGGGTTCTAGAGGGGAGGGGAGAGGGGGTATGGGTTAGCCCGGTGATGGGTATTAAGGAGGGCATGTACTGCATGGAGCACTGGGTGTTATACGAAAACAATGGATCGTGGATCACCACATCAAAAACTAATGATGTATTGTATGGTGACTAACATAACATAATAAAATTTTAAAAAAAAAGTAAAAAAAAATTGGTATAGTAGTTAAAAGGCAAAAGTATAAAAAAACTTTAACAATAGGTTAATAGATACACAATATATAAAGACAATTTGATCAACAACATAAAGTATATTGGGAGGAGTGAAAGTATAGAGTATTTGTACATGATTACAGTTAAGTTACTATCAGCTTATGAAAGACTGTCATAACTATAAGATGTTTGCCCATTGTGGGGCTTGAATTCACCCCCCTGAGATTAAGACCTGAGCTGAGTTCAAAAGTCAGATTGAGCCACCCAGGCACCCCTATAAGATGTTTTTTATAAGCCCCATGGTAACTCCAAAGAAAATACCCATTGAAGATACACAAAGATGAAGAAATTCAAGAATTCAAGCAAGGAAGCAAGAAAGAAAGAAAGAAAAGAGGGACAAAACAGTTATAGAGAAGATTTAAAAATTTAGCAAAATGGCACCTGTGAGTTTTTACCTACCAATGTAAATGGATTAAACTCTCCAATCAAAACAGATAGAATGGATAAATGGATTTAAAAATAAGGTCCAACTATAGGCTATTTCCAAACGTCTCACTTGAGATTTAAGGACATACACAGGCTGAAAGTGAAGGGATAGGAAAAGATATTCCATGCAAATGGTGACCAAAAGAAAGTATGGGTAACTATATTTATATCAGACAAAATAGACTTTGTCAAAAATTGCCAAAAAAGAGAAAGATCATTACAAATCTACAAAAAGATCAATTTAATAGGAATATTTAAAAAGTATAAATATATATGCACCCAATATCACAGGGAAATTTATGGGGATAAGCTCCTATATTTAAAAAAAGGAAGATCTCAAAAACAAACAAAACAAACAAACAAAAAACCTTAAACAAAAATTGGCAGAAGGACATAACAAAGATTAGAGAAGAAACAAACAAAACAGAAAAGAGAAAACAATAGAAAAAATTCAACAAGACTAAGAGTTGTGTTTTGAAAAAATCAACAAAACTGAGAAAATATTAGCTAGACTAAGGAAAGAGAGAGAAGATGGAAATAAAATCATAAATGAAAGAGGAAACATTACAAATGATACCACAGAAATAAAAAAGGATTATGAGACTACTGCTAACAATCACCCACCAACAAAGGATAACCTATAAAAAATGGATACATTCCTAGAAACATAACCTACCAAGACAGAATCACAAAGAAATAGAAAATCTAAACAGACCAATAATGAATAAAGAGACTGAAGCTGTGATCAAAAATCCTTCAACAAAGAAAAGCCCAGAACCAGAGGGCTCCCATAGGTGAATTCTACCAAACATTTAAAGAAGAATTAATATCAATCCTTCTAAAATCTTCCAAAAGGATTAAAGAGGATGGAACACTTCCAAACTCATTCTTTGAGGCCAACATTACCTTGATATCAAAGTCAGGAAAACTACAGGCTATTATCTTGGAGGAATATAGATACAAAAATCTTCAACAAATTCTAGCAAGCTAAATTTAACAACATATTAAAGGATCATATACCATGATCAAGTGAGATGTATCTGTGGAAGGCAAGGTGTCTCAATATATGAAAATAAATCATTGTGATACACCAAATTAATAGAATGAAGGATTAAAGTCAAATGATCATATCAGTAGGGTGCTTGGGTGGCTCAGTCAGTTAAGCATCTGCCTTTGGCTCAGGTCATGATCCCAGGGTTCTGGGATCGAGTCCCACATCTGGCTCCCTGCTCTGTGGGGAGCCCGCTTCTCCCTCTCCCTCAGCCTGCTGCTCCCCCTGCTTGTGCTCTCTCTCTCTCTTTCAAATCAATCAATCAATCTTTTTTAAAAATGATCGTATCAATAGATACAGGAAAGAAAATTTGACAACATGTGGGCAAAAGATAGTTTCTTCAACAGTGGCATTAGGAAAACTGGATATCCACTTGCAAAAGAATTGAATTAGACCCCTGTCTTACACCACACACAAAACAATCAACTCAAAATATATTAAAGACTTAAACATAAGACCCAAAATACAAAATTTCAGGCAATACATAGGGGTAAGTCGGAATAACATCGGTGTTAAGAATGATTTCTGGATATGACACTAAAAGCATAGGTGACAAAAGCATAGGTAAGTAGGACTACATCAAATGAAATCTGTACAGCAAAGGAAATAACAGAGTGTTAAAGGCAACCTACAGAATGTGAGAAAATATTTGCAAGCCTATGTCTGATAAGGCATTAATATCCAAAAAGAAGTAAGAAACTCCTATACTTCCATAGCAAACAAAAAACAAAATAAAACCCATATAACAAAAAACCTAATTTAAAGATGGGCAAAGGTCTTTAATAGACTTTACTCCAAATCTAAATGGCCAGTAGATATTTGGAAAGGTAGTCAAAATCACCAACCATAAGTGAGATTAAAACCACAATGAAGTATCATCTCACATCTGTTAGGATGGATATTATCTAAAAACAAACAAACAAACAAACCCACAGAAAATAACAAATCTTGATGAGGATGTAGAGAAATCAGAATTATTATGCACTGTAAGTAGGAATGTAAAATGGTACAGTCACTATAGAAAACTGTATGGAAGTTATTCAAAATTTGAAAATAGAACTACCATATTATCCAACAATTTCCCTTTTGTGTATTTATCCAAAAATATTGAAATCAGGCTCTCAAAGAGATATTGGCATTTCATGTTCATTGCAGCATTATTCACATTAGCCAAGAGGTGGAGACAACTTGATTGTCCATCAAGGGATGAAGAGATAAAAAAAAAAAAATGTGATATCTACATACAATGGAATATTATTCAGCCATACAAATGAAGAATATTCTGTCCTATGCTACAACATGGATGAACATTGAGGCTATTATGCTAAGTGAAGTAAGGCAGTCATAGAATTAGCACTGCAAAATATCCCTTATGTTAGGTGTATAAATTATTCAAACTCTTAGAAACAGAAAGAATAATAGTTGCAAGGCACTGGGTTGGGGAGGGGGAAACGGGGTGTTACTATTTGCTATATACAGAGTTTTAGTCATGCAGTTTGAGGAAGTTATAGAGACATGCTGTACAACATTGTGCTTATAGTTAACAATACTGTACTGTACACTTAAAAATTTGTTAACAGGGTAGATCTCATGTTATATGTTTTTTTTTAACCACAATAAATAAAAGAGCTAAACAGAAAAGTGTTGGTCATAATAAATCGCTTTTTTTTTTTTTTTTCAGTTTCCTTCTGTTCACTTGCAATACAGAACTTCAGGCCTAATGCCTTTGTAAATTTATAATCTGCTAAGTTATTCAAATGTGGAACTAAAATGAGTTAGGTTCCAAGAAATAATAAACAGTAAATCCACTATTACATTTTAAAAAATTGTGCTCCTTCAACATGTACCTGCCTATTTTCATGCAAATACTGATATTATTTACCTGAACAAATCTCAGAAGGCCTCCTCAAAAACTGAGTGTATTTTTTTCCTAATGCCTTAACATATTAAGGAAAAGAAAATTAAAAATGAAATTAATATATTCAAACACTTGGGTGTATATGGGGCACTGTGGTTTAATCTATGTATCATACTTTTTAATTCTTAAGTGCCTTATTCTTTTGGGTGCTTATCATTGAAAACACAAGCAATCACATGAACTCTTCTGCAGATTTTATATAGGTTTTAAATAAAGGACTACTGAAAAGGCCTGTCCATCCTCTACTGAAAATTTGCATGTTTGGTATAAAGTTCCCCAAGGAAATGGACCTGGTATGCCTTTTTCATTTCTTAGCATCTAAAAATGTGGGCAAAGAACATTCAATATGCTTGTAAAATTAAATATTAAGTGCTGCACTAGAATGAAATAGAGCAGGGAAGCAGGGAGGGAAAGAGGAGGAGGGAGGAAGAATCTGAAAAGAATAGGAAATATAAATATACATTCAGTAAATTCGGATCAACATGTGAATTCCATGTTTGCCCTGAAACTTAAGTAGTGTCTCTTTTTACCATGGCTGATCTAGAATTCACTGGAGAATTTGATATCAGACATTCATCTCTTAAAAACTCTTAAGTATAGATAGCTTTGCTTTATTTAGAAAACCCTGAACAGAATAATTCCAGAATAACTACAGACCCAAATATATGCTATAATAAGCCTTGTCATTAACCTTGTATTAAAGGAACCAACATTTTGATAGTTCTTTCCTAAATGTCTCAAAAATAAAATGAATGCTTCTTCCATTTAAATGCCAAGCACAGGGCGCCTGGGTGGCTCAGTTGGTTAAGCGACTGCCTTCGGCTCAGGTCATGATCCTGGAGTCCCTGGATCGAGTCCCGCATCGGGCTCCCTGCTCGGCAGGGAGTCTGCTTCTCCCTCTGACCCTCCCCCCCTCTCATGTACTCGCTCTCTCTCATTCTCTCTCTCTCAAATAAATAAATAAAATCTTAAAAAAAAAAAAAAATAAAAAAAAAAAATAAATGCCAAGCACAACAAATAACTAAAGACTCAAGTCAACAATGGTGAAACAGTAAATATATGTATGTATGTTTATACACAAAAACATGAATGTGAACATATTTATATGAGCATATTGATAATAATGCAGCTTCAAAGCTATATTTCAGTCAGTAATAATAGATAATAGGTGATGATTTCATTTTCAAATAATGTATTTCTATCTATATTTTCCACTTACTTTCCCCAAATTCATTATCCAGTATATGATGCTAATCCATACTGAAAATGTATAATTCTTAACTTGCTAATAATCTAGTAATAATATTATCTGGATGGAATGTGATCCTTAATTTATCATTATCATAGACAAATTAGGGTGATTATATGACTTATGCTGACATCTGTCAGTAAGAATTGTGGTTAAGATCAGGAATGACCTGCTATGTTGTCATGAATATATGCTATGTAAGTGAGCATACTAAATTATATGTTGCATCTATGTTTTAGCAAATGTACTTGAAACTCTTTCATCAAATACATTTCTAATCATTCCTTAAGACTTAACTCAAATAGCAGCCCCCATGGGATGTTTTATCTGACTCCCCTAGCTGGCTTTGCCATTGTGCTTCTCTCATACTTTACATAATTCTGCATATTTCTCTCTCTCTCACTTTCTCTCTCTCTCTCATTAGACAGGACCCTCTAGAGCCATCTCTGTATAATAGTCTTCTTTGAATTTCTGCTATTTAACATAGTATTTGGCATATGGTCATTTCTTAACAATGTTTTTTGAGTAAATTTAGTGGATATACCTCTAGTATGTTAATATTGAAATATTTTACATGAATGTCAGGCAAAAGATGGAGAATCAACCTCATAGATAAGTTTCTAGTGCACTCACATTTGGGGAGGAAGACTGTTAAGACATTGTGCTGTGTTTATAGGAAAGTAGTTAAGGAACAATCTATAGTAGTCCCAGGGATTTTAGGTATTAACAGAAAAGGGCATGAATTTACTTTATACCTAGTTATCTGATAGTCACAGGGTGGCAAGGTACAAATTCTACCTTTTGGTCCTGAACTAGATATCTAGTCACCCTTAACTCTTTTTGATAATTTAACACAGAACAGTAGTCTTATAAAAATTCTATCTACCTTGTGCAATGCCTAGACAAAATTATGTAGGTTTTCACCGTTCATTGCTTAAATATTTCCCTGAAAAATGTCAAAGGTGTACTCCCACCCTAGCCAAATAGAAACCATTATCAGGAGCCCAGCTAAACTGTTCCTTCAATTTCCAGAGCAGCACTAATGTCAAGGTAGCTGCTCCTAAGAAAATCATGGTCTTTATTTATTTTTTAAAGTTGATCAAAATCTTTACAATAGTAGTAAGAGCCAAGAAATAGTTAATACATACATCACTCCTACCCTAGCACTGCAAGATTTTTATTTCCCTCACAACACTTCAATCATTTCAGTGTGTCATCGTCAACCACTAGAAGTTCATGAAAATGCAAAGGATTAAATCATTTGGCTCTAAATCATAATGTGATATGGCCTTGTCAATCTTTTCAAAGAAATTTATATTCTTTTGGATTTTTCAGCAGATTCTGCAGAGTCTCCAAAAGGATTAATGGTGACTTGCATTGCACAAGCTTGCAAGAAGGCAGGAAAATACAGAATGAGGCTGATAATTGGGCTTAATATCAGAGTACTCTACTCCAGGCAGTAAACATCTTACCTCAGCCTTTAACGCTTTCTCGAGTATTTGATTGAGCCACAGGGAACAGCAGCACATACTCATTGCTGAACTGCTCTTCTCAATGGGCGCCTATGTTTATAGCAGCATTATCTACAACAGCCAAATTATGGAAACAGCCTGTGTCCATCAACTGATAAATGGATAAAGAAGAGGTGGCATATATACACAATGGAATATTAGCCATAAAATAGAATGAAATCTTGCTGTTTACAAGGACATGGATGGAGCTAGAGTGTATTATGCTAAGCGAAATAAATCAGAGAAAGACAAATACCATATGATTCCACACACATGTGGAATTTAAGAAACAAAACAGATGAACTTAGGGGGAAAAAAGAGAGGCAAACCATAAAATGGACTCTTAACTATAGAGAACAAACTGAGGGTTGCTGGGGGGGGGGGGTGGAGAATGGAGTAAATGGGTGATGGGTATTAAGGAGGGCACTTGTTGGGAGGAGCACTGGGTATTATATGTAAGTGACGAATCACTAAATTCTATTCCTGAAACCAATATTACACTGTTAACTAACTGGAATTTAAATTAAAACTTGAAACAATAAATAAATAAAGATGCTGCTTGACTGTTCCATTCTTTTCATGAAATATCTGCTGGTAGGCCTATATTTGCTCCTTTGCGTGTAATATCCATTGTTTTTTCTCTGTCTCCTGATTAGAATTTTTCATTATTACTCATCATGTGTACATTGGTTATAATGTGACAGTCCAGTTTTCTTCATTTTTTTTTTCTTGTGATTGGGATTTATTAGCCTTCTTAGAACTGGGGGTATAATTTTAATCAAATTTGGAAATTTTTCAGCCATTATTTCCTTAACTATTTTTCCATCACTTCCTCTCTTTTCTCTTCATTTGGAATTCCAATTCCACGTGTTTTAGGTTGCTTAGAGTTGTCCCTCAGCTGACCAATCTTCATTTTTTTTTAATCTTTTTCTTTTGATGTTTCATTCTGGGTAGTGTTTATTACTATGTCTTCAAATTCACTAACAGTTTCTTCTTCCCTCTCTAATCTGCTGTTACTCATCCACTGTATTTTTCATCTCAGCTTTTGACATCTTCATCTCAAGAGCTTCATCTAAGTGTATGTGGTGAATGTGTGTGTGTGTGTATAAAACACTATAACACAATAAACCACTTTATATTAAAAAACACTATATATATATGAAACACTACCTCGTTACTTTCTATTTTATCACTCTACTTAACTTTTAAAACATAGGGAATAGAGTCATAATGAATGTGTTAATACCCTTGTTTGCTAATTTAACATCTGTTTCACTGGGTAAATTTTTGATTGATAGATTTTCCTCCTCCAATCCTTTGGGTGCTTCTTTCTCCCAAGCTCAGTCGTTCCTTATATATGTACTGATTAGTACTGGTTAAATATTTGAGGAGGACACTGCAGCTCTCTACACTTTGCAGTTTTCTGTCTCTGCAGCTCTTTCTTGTCTGGTGCTTTTCCCTGAGAACTCTGGCTGCATTTGGTCTCCCAGTCTCTATAGTCCATCTCCTCACTTCAGGGAGTAAGCCAGTTCCTGCATGTATCCCCCTCCCTGTGCCACAGCCTGGAAATTTTCTCAAGGTAATAAAGTGAAGAAGTTTTAGAGATCATATCATTGGTTTCCAGTCTCTCAGAAATAATTGTCATTCACTGTTTATGTTCAGTACTCTTTCATATATTTTGTCTTTTTTTATTGTTATGGTATATCTAGTTCCTGTTACTCCATCTTGGCCAGAAGCAGAGTCATCACTAGGTAACTCTTTAATTAATAGATTATATACAAGCAGGAAAAATCTTTTACTATGCTACAAAGTAGAAAAATTAGAAAACATATGATTACATATGGGTAGAAAAAGATAAAGATAAGAAAGGAAATATACCACAATACAGTAATAGTAGTATTTAAATAACAGATTTGTAGTAATGTTTTTTCATTTTTCCTCCACTTTCCAAATTTTCTCTGAGCATCATGGATGACTGATTCTTTAAGTATACAGTGAGAGTCTCTTTTGAGTGAAGTAATTGGATTTGCTTAACAGAATGCTTTAAAATTTCAGCTTCTGTAGAAGAGCCCTTTATTTAGAAAATGTGCTAATGTAGCAAAATCTCTGTAACAGTTCTCTTAGTAACTCAGGAGTAAATCACTCTTCCAGCAATCGAGTAAATTACTATCTCCAGCCTTTGCCATTTGGGCTTCTATAACCCTATAAACATCTCTAAATATGCCTTTTGCTATTTGTTTTATCGTACAAATTGAAAAAAGATGTAAATGGCTATTTCTCTTTTTTTTAAGTCACCTTATTAAGAAAAAAAGAAAAAATTGCTCATAGAAATAACTTAAATGGATATTAGCTCCAATTAACCTAACAAACTGATATCTTTTCTCATTTTTATACTAATCCCTCATTAGTCTAAAGGAATAAAAATACTCATCTTTGAACAACATGTTTTTTGTTCACAGTATCATTAGTGATAAAAGAGTTAGGGTAAAAATAATGTCTAACTTTAATCTATTTGGTAAGTGCTTCATTTATTTACTTACTCAGCAGATATTTATTTAGAGTCTACCATGTGCAAGGTCCTGTGTTTGGCATTATGTATATATCATGCTGAATAAATCATACATAAATCCTGCCCCCATTAAAAAAAAAATCCTGCCCCCAAAGTGCTTCTGATCCAGTTGAAGAACACAAAAATGCATGTTTCAAGTTATTTATTTAATTATTCATAAAGATACTTCTATCACCTTACTCTTATAGGGCTCTGTACTATAGTCCTATTGATGGAGCCATCTGCATTCACTTGTTTTTGTTTCCTGGCATATCATGGCCAGACCTCAGATTTTTCTATATTGAGCCTTATTAGCTCATGCAGTAGTTAAAACCAGGTCTGAGCTGAAAACGTTCACAAATCTGCCTTAATTCTGCTTCCTGGATTCATTAAAAGTTCAGAGTTCCTGTGACTTCCTGAATCCAATAAGCATATACACACATCTGTGCTTTGGGACATTCCAGCAATATCTGGTTAGTCATTTCTGCAACCCCCAGTTTGTATTTTCCCAGCATTGCTGGCATTTTAGAACAATGAGATCTTTCACACAAATTGTCTAGAAATGGATTTAAAATTTAAATTCAAGCAGGCGGCCTATGCTTACTTTATCCATTATTATGATACAGTTTTATAATGTATTTATTTCCTTCCTTCTTAAATGGAGAATATATACAAGGTTTTTCTTGATGACTCATCCATTTATTCTTTCTTTAAACGGTCATATATTGAGATTCTACTACTTGCCTGAATCTTTGGAGAAAAATGTTAGATGGATTTAAAGATATAATACATTATCTTTGATTGTACAATTCATAGTTGAGGAGATGGCTAAGAGACAGGTGTGTCAATAGTTGTTTCCTTTTTTAACCAGGCTTTAATTATAAATATGAGGCCCAGATTGAGGAAAGAGAAAAGAATCCACAATGAAAATTGTTACCTTAGGGACTAGATAATAATTTGTAATATAAGGTACATGATAAAGAAAAAGACAAAATACAGACAACAAAATTCAAAAATGGTTTTAGATCAGGACATTAAGAACTGGATGCCAAGACCGAGAGATTAGATTTTTTTTTCTGTATGGAATTGGGTTTTATTGGGATGTTACAAGATCATATTTGTGTCTAGAAATATAACTGTGAAGATGGTTCAATCAGTTATTATCTCAATGGAATTATATAATATTTTTTCTTAATAAAGCAAGTTAAATAAATAAATTATCAAATCCACCCTTATATATTACTTCTTTAGAAACATATATTGCCTACGTTCTGTATGGTTCTTGTTTGCCAGTCACCAATATGAGAATTCTTAAATAGCTCCTGGCAGGGTTTCCAAAAACCACTAACACAAGCCAGACATCCAGAAAATGCATGTCTTTTTTGATTTTCCTAAGTCTCAGGTAGGTGGTAATCGCATATTATCTCACAGAAAAAAAAAAAAAAACTGCTCACTCAGAGTGTTTATGAATTCGCCATATGGTATTTAAAACCTCAAGTCAAAGTAGTGTTAGAAATTGTATAGACAGAATCAGAGCATGCTGGCTAATGTTGTTCTCCATTCAGGGACCATGGAGATTACTTTGTGTGCCAAAAACTGAAGCCAAAGCATCTTAATATTTGACTTTTACTCTATTTTTTTAATCAACTGCACAAACCAAGAATTACATTAAGAGCCTGGAGGTTTTTTTTTCCTCACATAAAAGTTACACATAGAAACATAATTTTTCCAAATCTACCCCATACAAGAATGCTTCCACCTAATTTATGTAGCACTATGTCTGTTCATGTGCCTAATTATCTTCACTGATTATTTGCAGGTGTCAATGAATGAGAAGCCAGGGAATGGGTCCATTGGTTTATAATAAATATTGAAATGACTTGTAAAATATATTGTGAATGATCCACATGTTGGAAAAAAGGAAAATATAAATATTTGTATAATTCTTAACAAGATGCTTTTACATAACAAAGATTATGAATGTGAGAATTACGGGACCTGTTCTGATTATTGGATAAAAGAAATCTGTGATGGAAGATGGTCTGAGATTATGGGGACTCACTTTCTTCCCTCATGAATAGAAAATACATTTACATTATGTCATGTGAAATTATTGAACAGCTGCTTGGAAAGAGAGAAAACAAGAACAACAGCCTGCCAAGGGGATGCAGTGCCGACATGAGATCAGATGCATAGAGTAAATAGAAATGGCATTCAGGAAAGGTGATAAGCAATCAAGTAAAGACCAAAGTGAGATGCTCTGACCTTATATTTAGCATCCGTGCCAAATTAGCATAGCTGTGCAGTGTACTAGAAAATTAAGTGGAAAAAAAGGACAAAGTAAGTGTAAAATCAAAGCAGAAGTTGCACATGTTTGGAATATCTGAAATAATTATGCTCTATTTCATATCCAGAGGGCTACACTGTGGTCAGCTTATCTTTTCATGAGGAGCCTCAAGTTCAAAAGAAAATACTATGAGTTTGACCTATACTAATTAAACAGAAGCAGTGTGCTCTCTCTGGGTCTTGGCCTAGATAAGTCTGAGTGGTCTCAGGGTAAAGAGGTGACTTAAAGAGAGGAACAGAGATCCTTAGCTTCATTCATTATGCTACCCTCATTTTCTTCGCTGCTCAGCCACAGTTCATTAACTCAGCAAGTTTTCTTTCCACATATTGTGTGAGGCAGTGTACCCAGTTCAACATATATGGACTCACAATTGGTCTGATAGCCTCAAGGAAAGAAACAGTGAGGTAAATCAGTCCTTTGCGCTCTATTCCTCCACCAGGATGCTAATCATTTCTTGACTATGTAAATGAATTTCCTGGATGCCCTAAAGCTTCCTGAAGTAAGTTATTTGAGCAGAGGTAATTGATTCCAAGAGAGAGAAAGAGCAAGAGTCATTCAATTTGTCTTTTATTCTTAACATTAAATCAAAGCTATTCAGATAGATGAAAGAAAATCAAAGTCCTGTTTCATTCAAGTAGTGGACACCAAGTTCAAATCTGATCACAGACTGTCCAAAGAGCACAGCACATAGAATGTTTTAAAAGAACCAATGGCTATTTTTCAAACACAGAGATCCCTTAGCAGACTGCCACCTGTCCTTTTGCAGCTGGCTCCTATGAAAAAAAATCCATAATGAGGATAATCAGTCCTATTTCCCAGCATCCTAACATACAATAGAATCTGCAATAGGCCACCTACCAGGACAGCATAAACTTATTTTCTGTGGCTTATTTTTTTTTTCTTTTAAGAGAGAGATCAACTAATCACAGTCAGTTTTTCTCAGCAGGAATCATAGGAATGATTTACACTTGGAAAGGAAAAGAGACTAACATTCTAGAGCCAAATTTGCTAGGGGTCCACATTCTGGGGTGTCACTGGGCAAATACATCCTCAAACAGCATCTGGCTCCACATAAGTTTCTTTTTTCTTCACATTACTAGTGCTTCCTCATGTGACTTTCAAGTAAGTTCAAAAGTAAAAAGAAATAAAGGCAGATCCACATGCTATCTTTGTACCCCAATATCACTTATGTTGTAAATAGAGTCAGAGAGACTTGTGATTGTCAAGACTAGAAAATACTGTAAAATTGAATATTTTTTGTTTTCCTATTTCTTTTCCAAGAACTGTGACACCTCTTTTCAGGTTCCTGTCTCTCATTAACTAGACAAGAAGCTTTTTCCTTTCTTTTCTTTCTCCCTAAAATTTTAGGAAGATAAGTCTTTCACAGGGTCCAAAATGCTCAACATTCTCTCCTACCAGGTATGACTCTGCCATGGACCTCTGCTCTGGGAAATGGTGCTAGGTCATCCTCTATGCATGGGTAACCTCTGAATGGATCACCAAAGCTCTAATTGCCCATTGTGATGTTGCCTATGGAAAGGTTGCCTTCAGTCCATTGAAGACAATGAGTTGAGCTAATTGACATATCTCTCTTGGATTTTGACTGAAGAATACAAAGATAAGTGGATAATTTGTAGTGGGAGAATAAATCAAGAATAAAGTAAATGACAGAATGGTTTGTGAAAAAGCAATCAAAAGGTTGAGAGAGATCAAGAGAGAGAAGGAAAGAGCATTTCCAGGAAATGCCCTCTGTCTCCTTCCTGTCCTATTCTACACAAGAAATAACAGTTATAATAAAATCTCTTTTTTCATGACATAGCTTATATAATTCTCTTCTTTCATGATCAAAATCATTTAACACAGGAAACCTGTTCTGCTCACTCATTACTCTGATTCTATTTCCACAGTCTTATGGAAGCCTGTGAGGCAGTGGTCCTCAAAGTATGGCTTCTCAAACAGTCACATCAGCATTACTTGGAAAGTATTAAAAGTGAAAATTCTTAAGACCAATTCCATACCCACTCAATCAATTAAATAAATTCTGTGAATGGGGTCCAAAAATCTTTCTTTAGAAAAATCTCCAAAGGGGCACCTGGGCGGCTCAGTCAGTTAAGTGCCTTCCTTTTGGGTCAAATCATGATCCTGGGGTCCTGGAATGGAGCTGCTTCTCCCTCTCCCTCTTCCTCTGCCCCCCACCCCCACTTGTGCTCCCTCTCTCTCAAATAAATAAAAATATTTAAAAAAGAAAGAAAACTCTCCAAAGATGCCAACTAAAATTTAACAGCAATAGCACTAGGACATTGAAAATGATTGGACTAGATTTTCCCTAAATTCTATTCTAGGTTTCAAAAGAGTATATAACTTGAATTACATAATGTTAAATGTATCAAAAACTGGTGCCTAGCTATTGAAGACAAAAATATTTGTTAATGAATCATTGGTATTAAAAGACTGTTCTATGACTTTGTCTCCCAAGACACATTCCTTGATATACTTTTCCATATTCCCTACCCCAGCCTCACACAAAAAAGATTTTAAAAAATGTATACTTTATTTTTTCTTAAGGATTCATAACTCACATTAATGAATGATACTAAGGAAAAATCTTTAAGAATAAAACTTGCTTTACTTTTAACAACCCATTTTTCCCAAATTTATTCGATTATGGACCATTTTTTTCTTTTCTATTTTACATCTCAATAGTTTTAAAAATTTCCTGTCATACAACTATCACAAGTCAATTTTAGAACATTTCATCACCCCAATAAGATCCTTTCTGTTCATTTGCTGCTAATCCTCATTATCCCACCATCACCACTCCCAGGAAAAACATTAATCAACTTTCTGTCTCTATGGATTTGCCTTTTCTAAACATTCTTTTAATCTTTCAACTGCAAATTTGTATCCTTTGTACATTTCCTCAATTTCTTCATCCCCAGTCCCTGATAACCACCATACTACTTTTTGCTTCTACAAATTTGGCTTTTATAGATTCTACTTATAAAATGTTATCATACAGCTTTTGTCTGTCTCTGACTTGTCTCACTGGGCATAATGCCTTCAAGGTCTATCTATGTTGTAGCAAATGGTACAGTTTTCTTCTTTTTCATGGCTGAATAATATTCCATTGTGTAGTGCATGTATGCGTGTGTGTGTGTGTGTGTGTGTGTGTGTTTCCACAACTTTATTCATTAATCCATTGACTGACAGGGTTCCACATATTGTTTTCAAACCTTGACTATTGTGAATAATGCTGCAATAAACAAGAGAGTTAAAGCATATTTTCAATATGCTGTTTTCATTTTCTTTGATTATATATCCAGAAGTGGGATTGCTGGAACATATGGTACTTCAATTTTTAATTTTTTGAGGAAGCCCCAAACTGTTTTCAGTACTGGCTGAAATTTACTTCCCACCAACAGTGCACAAGGATTCACTTTTCTCTGCATCCTAGCCAATCCTTGTTATCTCTTGTCTTCTTAATGATTGTCATTCTAACAGGTGTGAGATGATATCTCATTGCGGTTTTGATTTGCATTTCTCTGATTAGTGATATTGAGCATCTTTTCACAGTAGTATTTTATAATCCTATGTATTTATGTGGTATCAGTTGAAATGTTTTCTTTTTCATTTATGATTTTTAGTCTTTTTTTTAGTTTAGCTATAGATTTGTTAATTTTATTTATCTTTAAAAAAAAAAAACAGCCCTTTGCTTCATTGATCTTTTCCACTGTTTTTCTGGTCTCGATTTCGTTGACTTGAACTCTGATTGTTGCTACATCTCTTCTTGTGCTACCTTTAGACTTAGTTTGTTCTTTTTCTCATCCCCTGTAGTATAAAGTTAGGATATTTGTTTGAGATGTTTCTTTTTTCTTAATATATGTATTTATCGATATAAGTCTCCTTCTAAGAATCTTAAAGCATCTCATAGGTTTTGTTGTGTTGTTTAAACAAAGGGAACACTATTTGATGCTGTCTTCGCCACATTTAGCCAGTTTTCGTAGCCAAAGAATCAGAATAAAAATGCTTGATCCATCTTGGTTTGGTCTAACATTAAATCAAAAAGAAATTTGGGAAAAAAAAGTTTTCTTGTATGTTTAAAAATAAGTGGTGTCCATCAACACACAGAACACTACATCTAAATTAATGATGTACTGTATGTTGGCTAATTGAACATAATAATACAAATAAATAAATAAATGGTGTCTTCTTTTTGTTGACTTTGCCTCATTTTACCAAACTCTCTTCATAATTGAAGGTGGTGCTTTGATCTGTTTATTGAGCATTATTTGCTGATAAGCCTTATATCACAGTTTCTTTGGCTTTCTCTTCTTTCTGCATAGCTCTGGTTTTAGAGGCTTAGCTTTCCGTGATCCACTGACCCTCAGTTGAGAAGAACAACACATGTAATTATTCTTTTTATTCGATTTTCATCCCAGTAAATGTCCAACAAAAAGATGACTTTTAAAATGTCTGTCAGTTTCCACGCTCTTATAGTCTCATAATGTCTTTTACAACCTTTACATGAGGATAACAACAATGGACTGAAGGTGCCAACTTTAGTGTCAAACTGTCTAGGTTTGAAATCTGGATTTGACACTTACCAAATGTAACCTTGGGCAAGTTGATTAATTCCCTGCGCCTTAATTTCCTCATCTATCAAATTGGGTGGTAATAATACCTACCTCGTAAAACTGTTGTAGAGATCAAATAATTAAATCAATGGAAAAATCATTAGAGCAATACCTACATATGAGAGAAATATGTAAAATCAGTTGCTATCATGATCTCTTCTGCATCATGCAGGGAGAGTCATAATAATCAAAAACTACATCAAAAACTAATGATGTAATGTATGGTGATTAACATAACAATAAAAAATAAATTTAAAAAAAAGGCAACCAGACAATAGCAATGGAGGGTACTTTCATCCAATTATACAGATTAAGATGTTCTGAAATAGGGCTTTTCTCTCTGTGAGAGCAAGTGATTGCTGATTTGCCTTCACTCCTAGGATTTTTGCCTTTTAGAATCCTCACTGAAAGTATGTCGGCTTAACTAAACTATCCCTTCTTGGTGTGACCAGGACTCCATTTTTTTTCTTCCTATCCCATCGATCCTTTGAGGTTCACGGTAGCTCCACTTTCTAGTCTCTTGGTCACATTATTAGGGGATCTGGCAGATTCTTCCTAGGGAGAAGCTACCCCAAAAGGCAGACTGATAACTCTAGATTTCCTTTTTCTTTTGAAATTTGTTGGCTTGTAAGCACCCAGATGTCATCAATCTATAGTCTATTTTTAGTTATCACTATCAAGAATATTGGATCACATTTCCTAATCTTTCATTGATTCAAGTGAAAATTGTACATTACTTTTAAATACAAATAATTGACGTGTTTCCACACAAAAATGTTTGGGATTTTTTGTTTGTTTGTTTTGTTTTGTTTTTCTGTTTTTGTGGTAGGAAGAGCATTGACGATGAAGGATTTCTTGAGTATTCCATCCCTGTTTCTATGTTTTTTTCTTTGACGATGCTGACACTCATCCTGTAAGTTTTCATCTGGCACTTTCTCATTTTAATAACATATGAGATTTTTTTCCCTGTTGAAATTTAAGTCTTTGGATGTTAAGCGGTTTCCATTCAAAATGTGCACAAAGTTTTATAAATCGACGTGTAACATATTAATGACTGACTGATACCAAGCATGAATTAGACACCAACTTCTAGTGGCTTTGAAATTTCCTTCATTTACTCAGAAGGATTTGGTAATTTCACCTACCTTCAATTCATACAACATATGCAATTGTACCAATTCAGTTTAAGTGATAAGCAAATAAATAGCTCTAACCAAGTTTGCATATGGACAAAGGCAGTAATATCATGATTGCTGTCTAAACAAAAGTGATTAAAAAGAACTCTGATGTTAGATAAGTTAAATTGTGAAAAGAATTTGTGAAACACGGTATTTTTCATGGTATAGTCTGCGGAAATCAGCCTATCATTCATTTAATCATTTAATTATTAAACACATTTTAACAGAATGGCTGTTCTGGACTAGGGAGAAACATAGCCAGTGGGGACGTAGGAAAAAGCAGCTCTCTCTAAGCACAGTTTTTGAATATTGGTTCTAAAAAAAAAAAAGGTACTATATTGACATTACTGTTGTTAGGTTTACAAGGCACAATTCTGTTCAACATTTTACTAGAATACTCACAATGTCAAGAAATATGTTTAGATAAAACATTTAGGGAAAAAAGATGTTAATAGAAAATAGCTTTCAATTAAACTGGTAGTTATGTTTTACAGTGATTTGAGTTTTAGGAAATCATATTAAATAAGAGTGAGGAGGAATAAGTTAGAAACTTGTTATGCTGTTAATCTCAAAAAGAGGTGACACTTTGGCCTAATTTTGGTTTCATCTGCATGGCTGTAACATAACAAAGCCAAAAGGACTGTCCCTGTTTCTGCTCTACTCTGGCTAATCCTCTTATGTTACCCTTTGGGCACTGAATAAATTACAGCTAATCTACAAACAACAGGAGGATTTATGAAATTTCAGCTTTTAAAAGCAAAGAGAGAAAAATTTTCTAGAGGAATGACAAGTAAGGAATAATGAACACCATTCTACAATACTGTACTTTTAAAGAAAGGTGAAACTATATGTTCAATCTTCAGCAAATATGTTTTGGGGGGGAACCCACAGAGGTATACAATTTCCTTTAGTCACTGGTAAGTATAATATATTCTGTTCTTCAAAATGCTGAAGGAAGAAAATCCATTGCAGGGGACTGATTTAATTGGACTGATACAGATACTACTGGGGGAGGTAGGTATTAGAAATCTTCCTGAGATGGCAAAGATATATCCACATCAAAAAGGAAGACAAGTCACATTAAATTTGACAAGTGGTATAAAAACTCTTCCAGCCAAGAGAAGAAAGCAAGTGTCCACCCCTGTTGAAATTGTATAGGACTCTGGACACCTCCCCCATCCATCTACCTTTGGCTCAAGGATTACTACAATAGCCATCAGAATTCAGTCATAAGATTAAAGACAAATACTCTCCTAGAATTCTAGGACATAGGGATTGTTGATATTTTGGAAAATGTTATTTTCACATTTGTTAGTCTACTTCTGTCTTCTCTAAATTGCCTCTATCTATTCTTTGCCCACTTTCTAATGAGAGATTTGGCTTTTAATTGCTTATTGATGCATTAGATCTCTTTATAGTCTGAGGATGTTAAATAGATGTCTGACATGTAGTTGCAGATACTTTCCTTCATTTACTTTTAGATTTTTAATAATGCTTATGTTTTTGCTCATAATACACTTTATGAATTTTTGTTTTTTATATATCCACAGCTATTAATAACATTCTTCACAATTTCTGCCTTTGGTGTCTTATATAAATGTTTTCTTACCACTGAGTTTATAATAAATATTCATCTATTTTTTCTAGAGAGATAAATATTCATCTCGATTTTTTCAAAATGTTTTCTCAACATCATTATTTATATTTAAACTTTAAATCTATTTGAAATTGCTTTTGAATAAAATGCGATAAGCTTCTAATTTATTTTTTAAGGGTAGATAATTATCAATCAGACAATTTTCTCATCTATGATTTACAGTATAACCATTATAATATGGTAAATTTTGATTTTTATCTCAGTGTTCCATTTTATTTTACTGGCTCATGCAAGTTTTAGAAAAGAGTTTTAATATTTAATAATATTAGACTTTCCTGTTGTTTTTTAACTTCTGCATTAAGGTATAACTGATACACATTAAATTGCACATGTTTCAACTGTACAATTTGATAAGTTTAAAATATATAAACATCCACTAAATCATCTCCAGGACAATAATTAGCACGTCCCTCAACCCCAAAAGTTTCCTCATGCCTCTTTGTAATCTTCTTGTCTTCCCAGCCCACCCAGTTTCCACACCACTTTTAGGCAACCATTGATCTGTGTTCTCTTCTGTCACTATAGATAGCTTTCAATTTTCTAGAATTTTATATAAAAGCAGTCATTCAGAATGTAATATTTGGGGAAGGTGTCTGGCTCTTTTTATTTGCCATAATTATTTTTAGATTCATATATATTGTTGCATGTATCAATAGTTTTTTTTTATCTTGCTACACAGTATTTTGTTGTATTTTTATACTACAATGTGTCTATCCATTCACCTGTTGATGGATATTTGAGTTGTTTCCAGTTTTTGGCTATTAGATATAATACTGCTTTGGTATCTGTGTACAAGTATTTGTACGAATGTATGCTTTAATTTTCTTGACTAAATACTTATATGAGAAAATGTCTGGATTGTATGATTGATATATGTTGAAACTTCCCAGAAACTGTTAAATTATTTCCAAAGTGGTTTTACCATTTTACATTCCTACCATCAGTGTATATCTTCTTTGTAGACAATCTATTCAAATATTTTGCTCAATTACTTTCTTGAGTTGTTTTCTTTCTTATTCCTAAATTTTGAGGGTTTTTTTCCTATATATTCTGGATACAAGTCCTTTGTCTGATATATTATTTGTAAATAGTTTTCCCCAGTTTGTGATTTGTTTGCATATTCTCTTAACATTGTTTCACACAGAGTGAATATTTTTGGTTTTAATGAAGTCTAAAAAATATTTGACTGCCTTAAGATAACAAATTTGTTCCTGTATGTTGTCTCCTTGGAGTTTGATAGTTTTACATTTAGTTCTGTGGTGTGTTTTGATTAATTTTTTAGTATAAATTGTGAATTATAGGTCAAGGTTTATTATTTTGTATATGGATGCCCAACTGTTCTAGCATCATTTGCTGAAAAAGACTAACCTTTCTCCATTGAATTGCCTTGGCACCTGTCAAAAATCTATTAATATATATGTATGGATCTATTTTTGGATAACCTGTATTATTCTATTGATAAATTTGTCTATGTAAATGCCACACTGACTTGATTACTAAAGCTTTATAAATAAGTCTTTAAATCAGATAGTATAAGTCCTTCAACTTTATCCTTACCTTTCAAAACTATTTTTAGCTATTCTAGGTCCTTTGCATCTTCACATAAATTTTATAATTAACTTGTCAATTTCTACTAAAAAAATCCTCCTGTGATTTTGATTGGGATTGGGTTGAATTCATAGATCAATTTAAGAAGTAAGATAATAATATTGCATCTTCTGATGCATTGCATATCTCTTACCATTTATGTAGGACTTCTTCAACTTCTCTTATATTATTTTGTAGTTTTTACTGTGCAGCTCTTGAATATCTCTCCTTGAACTTACCCCAAAGTATCTCTTATTTCTGACGCTGTTGTAAACAGTTTCTTTTCTATTTTTGAATATTTGTTCCTAGTATGCAGAGATAAAATAGATTTTTCTATCTTGATTATCTTGAAATATTGCCAAAGTTATTTATTCTGGTAGCTTTTTGTAGATTCCATAGATTCATTTATATGTAGATGAACTTGTATTTTGCAAGTAGAAACATTTCTTCCTTTCAAATCTGAATGAAATTTATTTTTCTTACCTGATTACACTAGCTAGAACTTTCAGTTCAATGCTGAATAGCAGTGAATAGAGCAATTATCCTCTTATTGCTGATTTTTGGTGAAAAATATTTAGTATTTTGGCATTCAGTATAACATTAGCTGTAGAATTTTTTTGGAGATGCCTTTGCTCAGATTGAGGAAAATCCATTTTATTTTGAGTTTTCTGTGAGAGATTACTGTGAATAGAAATGACTTCTTTTTCAGGTGCTTTTTTTGGCATCTATTGGGATGATTATTATTATTATTTTTTTGGTTTGTTTATTCAGTCCATTTATATGGTGAATTACATGACAGAAATTGTAATTTTGTCTATTTGTATCTGCAGTTTTATAAATTTTTGCTTTATTTATTTGATGTTCTGTTATTAAGTACATATCCATTTGGATTCCCATGTCTTCTTGAAGAAATCTGGCCACTTTACTATTATTCCTGGAAACATTTTTGCTCATAAATCTAAATTGTTTCATAATAATAAAGCTATTCTAATTTTCTTTTGATTAATATTAGGATAAAGTATCTTTTTTCTATTATTTTAGTTTATTTCTGCCTATATATCAGCAGTATATTTTTGTCTCTTTTTTTGTCAGAACAATCTCTTACATTTTATTTTGTTTGTGTTTTTTAGTGCATATTTTAGGTTTGATAGTATTCATTTTTAACTTATCCCAATCTACTTGGCAAGTAATATTTTTCACCCCGTGTGTATAAGAACCATATAACAGTGTACTCACATTTCTCCAACCCATATTATGTGCTATTGTTGTCACACAGTTTATTTCTACTTACATTAAAAATTACACACTACATTTTTTTTTGCTTGAAGGATTAATTTAAGAAAAAGTATTTCATGCTTACTCACATATTTACAATTTCTGGTATTCTGTGTTTGTGTGAAAATAGAACACACAATTACCATATGATCTAACAATTCTGCCCCTACATATATCACCCTGAAAACTGAAAACAGGTATTCAAGCCAACACTTGTACACAGATGTTCATAATAGCATCATTCAAAATAGCCAAAAGTTGAAACAAGCTAAATGTCCATCATCTAATGAATGGATAAACAAAATGTGGTATGCCCATAGGATGTAATATTGTCTAGTCATAAGAAGGAATGCAGTACTGTATATTCTATAACATTGATGAACACTAAAAACATTATGCTAATTAAAAGAAGTCAAACAAAAAAGTCCACATATTGCATGATTTAATTTATGTGATATATCCAGAATAGGAAAACCCATAGAGATAGAAAGAAGGTTGCTGTTTGCCACAGGTTGGAAAGGGTGGGAGAATGGGGAGTGACTCCTTAAAGTGTGAGACTTTACTTTTGGGGTAATAAAATTTTCTGGAGTTAGACGATGATTATGGTTACATATCATAGTAAATATACTTAACAACACTGAATTGTACATTTTTAAATGGTTAAAATGGTCATCTTTATGTTATATGTATTTTACTATGATACTCAAAAAAGGTTGATATCCTGATTATATTCTTACTACCATTTTCTCATTCTTCCAAGAATATTTTGGAATAGAAATTAAAGAAACTATATTATAGAGCTTTTCTCCATCTTTCCAACCATGTACCATGTAATTTCAGAGAATTTATAAGGATAGAGGATAACTTGGTGGTCTCTTGGCTATCTGTCTAATTTAAAAATGAAGGCAAAGCCCTAAAGACATCAAGAAACAAACACATGGCAGAATAAGGATAAGAATTCAAGACTCCTGACCCTCAGAGTAAGATTATTTTCACTATTATAGAATCCTGCTTCATACCAGCAAATATGCACATATAAATTATTTGTTACAAATAAATCTTTGTTGATTAATTTTCTATTTCATTTGATGCATTTACAAATTATTTTTGTTATAACTAATAAATGAGAAGGGTAAAGAAAATAGAGGGGAGTTTGTAAAATTAGGTAGAAAAGATAAAATTAACACATACACTATTAAATTCATAAAGGTTTTTCTAGAGGTAGGCTAAAATGTAGTCTTTGAGCCTTTTGGAATTCAAATAAAAGAAACTTAACTAATGATGGAAGGTATTTTTAAGATGAAAATATATGTATGTTTGTATATATATTAACATTTATAGTATATTAACTTTTATTATGTGTTATATATATTTATATATAAATGTGCTGGGTGGAAATATTAATAACAATGAGACTTGAAATATGTTTCCTCTCATGGATTCCCAATAAAATATCTTACATAATATATAGAACATAATCCATCATCCCCATGTTTTTTGATACTTTTCATAGCATGTTCTTTAATTCATCATGCTTATGATGTACACTGTTTTATAGCATTTTTTGTAACATATAGGCTAAAAGCATAACTCCAAGTAGCTTTCAGATTTTAGCAACTGTTACACATTTAGTGAGGTAATTTGAAGAAAACAAATTTTAGCACCTCGAATTTTAGCACCCAAAGAAAATAATCATCAAAGTTTTATTGCATTTTTTTCAGTTTTTTATGCATAGGATATTAATGTAGTTATAATTACATGCTACATAAAATTATATATCCCAATTCCCAGTGTTTTCTTTTTTCACATAATATACCAATATTCTAAGCATCTTACACATAGGCATAGTATCCTTTCATTTTGTTTTGTTTTGTTTTAACAGGCTCTATGCCCAGCATGGAGCCCAACATGGGGCTTGAACTCATGACCCTGAAATCAAGACCTTAGCTGAGATCAAGAGTCAGATGCTTAACCAACTGAGCCACCCAGATACCCCAAGGCAAAGTATCCTTAAACAATTTTTGGTGACCGCATTATAGCCTATATAATGAATTTGTACTGTTATAATAATCAACTTCCTATTGCTGGACATTTAGTGATAGATTGCTTCTAATTATTCAGTATTATACATAATACTGAGATGATAACTCAGTAACTTTTTCTTTTAAGAATTATTTCCTTAGGATAGAATATTGTCAAAATGCATGAACATTTTTTAGGCTCTTGATATATATATATATATATGGTCAAATTTGTTATCAAAAAGATAATCTAATTTATAGCCCCAACAGTAATGTTTGCTATATCCCATCTCTCCACATTCTCTATAATATTCAATATTAACTTTATTTAATCATCTAACTTGGTAGGTAAAATGATGAATGCATTTCTTTGGATACTATTGAGGCTGAACATTTTTTTTGTTCAATTTAATGATTATTTTTTCTCTTATTTTTTTTTCTTTTAACTTCTTTTATCTATTGTCTTTAGAGTCATCCCTTAACTGTATTATCAGTACATGTGACAACATGATTTACTGGTTAATAGCTATTCAAATTTTGATATATAGTTCAACTTATAAACAGAAATCCTCATTCATACAGTAATAGGCATATTGAATAAGTGGGAATATAAGGTGCAATAAGAAAGCAATTTAAATCCCCACCCTTGCTTCCATTCAAAACCATTTTGTAAGGTGAACTGTTGCCTGCCAAATTGTAGACAGGTGCCATTAACAAATCTGGCCACTCTTGGTTAATGAAAAGTCCTTCTATGACTTTTAGTGATAAAAACAACCTCACAAAGATAATTAAAATTTTAACTCCACATAATAATCAAAATCTGAATTTTTTTCATTAAAAGTTAAAACTTCTCAACAAAACTAAAAGGGAACCTACAGAATGGGAGAAGAAATTTGCAAATGTCTTACCAGATAAAGGGCTAGTATCCAAAATCTATAAAGAACTTATCAAACTCAACACCCAAAAAACAAAAAATCCAGTCAAGAAATGGGCAGAAGACATGAACAGACATTTCTCCAAAGAAGACAAATGGCCAACAGACACATGAAAAAAAAAAAAGCTCCATATCACTTGTCATCAGGGAAATACAAATCGAAACCACAATGAGTGCCTCACACAGATCAGAATGGCTAAAATTAACAATAGTCAAAATATGGAAACAGCCCAGATGCCCATTGACAGATGAATGGATATGTTATATACATATATACACACATATACATATATATATATTTCACTTAGCATAACATCACACATACATAAATATATGGTATTATGCTAAGTGAAATAAGTCAGTCAGAGAAAGACAAATACCATATGATTTCATTCATATGTGGGATTTAAAAAACAGAGCAGATGAAATAGGGGAAGGGAAGGGAAAATAAAATAAGATGAAAACAGAGAGGGAGACAAACCATAAGAGACTCAACTCTAGGAAATAAATTGAGGATTGCTGGAGGGAAGGTGGGTGGGAGGAATGGGTAATTGGGTGATGGGTATTAAGGAGGGCACTTGATGTAATGAGCACTGGGTGTTATATGCAACTGATGAATCACAAAATTCTATCTTTAAACTAATAAAATAAGTTAAAACTTCTCTGTTCCAATGATAACCTGCTCCAGGTGGGAAACTTGCAGAAGAAAAACCTGTACAGATTGTTTTTTTCTCCATTAGGGTTGGAGTTGAGTTATGCATTACAGAGAATGTTAATTTAACAGCATATTTAAGAGCACTGACTTGAGCCATATCACCTTGGAAGGAATCTCAGATTTGACATTTACTAAATCTGTGAGCTTGATAAATAATCACTATTATTAAATTGTTGTCTAGGTCAAGTAAATTAATATATATACAGCACTTAGAAGAATGCCTGGAATATAATAAGGGTTACCTATAGAATATTTGTTTCCTAGCCTTTGCCCTGATAGTCATCACCTTTCCTTACTAGCAAGCCATGATACTTACCCCCTCTAGGGTTGGGGTGGGTTATTGGTAGGTAGAAGGGAGAAAAGTATTAGAGCAGAAAACATTTGTAATGTAAAGGAAATTGATATTAATTTCCTCTGCCCAAGGTAACTTTTTAAAGCTAACTTTTTCTTTTATGGGATCTTTATGGATTTTTCAGTGAACATGTAACTAAGAATGTCTCACTGAAACTTCCTTGATGCAGGCAAAATGTATTTTGTCGACCTGATCCTCACACACCTTCCAGGATCTTTCTTTTATGATCTCATTGCTCTTCTTTCTTACTCTTTTATAGAGTAATTATAATAACCCCAGGCAGGCTTGCTTGCTTGCTTGGCCCATATTTACTCATCACAAACACATGTATCTACCTGTTCACCATAGGAGGGCAATAACTTTCCAAATGCAGCCTCTGCTTTTCTGCCACAGATCACTTTAGTGAGCTACTCACCTATAGACATTTCGCTGAACACGTGTCGTTGATTAATCTATTTGGTGTTTCCCAAATTACAGAGGATATATTAGCTATCCAAATGGTCCCACTAATGTCCTTCCCTTGATTTGAACTGAGCAGGAAGCATCTCTCACTGCTCCACTACATCATGTGGAGGTGGAATATGGGAGAGCAACAGCACAAATTCCTCCAAAACAAGTCCCAGTTTTCCAGCTTTCAGCCTTTTGTATGTGGTAGGTAAACATTAAGCTAATGGTGATAGTTTTGGGAGATCTGCTATGCCTGCTTACCTGATCTAGCACTAAATAGGAATCAAGGATACTTAGCTCTATTTTACTGGGGCCACAGTAATAAACAGAGGTAAAATTGTTGTCAAACAGAATTCTTATATAATCAAATTTATATTTCTAAACATGGTAAATTAAGGGAAAACATTATTTGAATAATAATTTTGAAGATTTTAATAAATACTATTGAATTTATTCTATACTTATTAAGCATCTTCTATTTTCTATGCACATCAGGCAAATATTCTGCTCTTATGGGGCAGAATTATAGTGAAATAGTTAACACTTACTGAAATATTTTATGCCATAAGATGTAGGGGACTATACTTTTTCTGAAGAACGTTGTAACTCTGCACTTCCATTGGCAAGGCATTCCTATGCTGCTAATCTAGACCTCACACTGTTTCAGGGCTATTAGTACTAATAGTTCTTTCAATGGTAATAATGATACCTTTGCATTTGGTATGAACAAACAAAAATGTCACAGAGAAGCTTCTTTGAGGGTAAACATAAGATAAGGATACAGGTAAAACTTATTCGTCATGCCACAGGTTATAAGCATTCACTTGTCTGGCATAGTGGAAAACAAGAGATCTGAGACTCATACAACTGTTTGAAATAAAAAAGTGCACAGCTATGGGTTTGGTGGACTTTTGGTATAGTAGACTTTGCAGAACTGACATATGTCAATACTGTTAAACAGTGTGACTGGAGAAAAAGAACTATGAGTCCGAACTCACCATTTAAATATTATTGTATCAATGAATGTTAGTAGTTACTTCAGTAAACATAAAACATATAATATATAATTAAAATATAAAATATATAAAATATATATAACATAAAATATATAAAACATAATATATATGTAAATATATAAATATATATAAATATATAAAAAATATAAAAATATATAAAATATATATATAAATATATAAAAATATATAAATATATAAAACATAAAATATATAATTTTAGACAGTAGTGTTATGTGTATAGACTTTTAGTGCCTCATTATTCTGGTTATTTAGTGAATGTTATAGGACTATAAAGAATGCTTATTCATTTACCAATCTCAAACTATGCTAAACTAAACTAAACCAACCATTCAAACAAAAGAGATTCTATTTCATCATAAATGTATTATTGGTGGCATGTCTTAAGCAAATAAACTTAAGCAAATGAAGCAGAAGAAAGAGAAATCAAGGAATTGATCCCATTTACAATTACACCAAAAACCATAAAATACCTAGGAATAAACCTAACCAAAGAAGTAAAGTACCTGTACTCTGAAAACTATAGAACTTTGAAAGAAATTGAGGAAGACACAAAGAAATGGAAAAACATTCTATGTTCTTGGATTGGAAGAAGTTAATCTTTTTTTTACATTTTAATTTAAATTCCAGTTAGTTAAATAATATTAGTTTCAGGTGTACAATATAGCGATTCAACAGTTCCATACATCACCGAGTGCTTATCTCAAGTGTGCTTCTTAGTCCCCATCACCTATTTAACCCATCTGCCCATTCACCTCCCCTCTGGTAACCATTAGTTTGTTTTCTATAGTTAAAAATCTATTTCTTGGTTTGCCTGCTCTCTCATTTTTCTTTCCCTTTGTTCATTTGTTTTGTTTCTTAAATTCCACATATGAATGAAATCATATGGTATTTGTCTTTCTCTGACTGACTTATTTCGCTTAGCATAATACCCTCTAGGGCCATCCATGTCATTGCAAATGGCAAGATTTCATTCTTTTTGATGGCTGAGTAATCTTCCATTATATATATATATATATATATATATATATATATATATATATATAT
>NW_022589710.1:5455954-5506393 GCF_004348235.1 Phoca vitulina
TATATATATATATATATATATATATATATATATATATATATATATCTCACATCTTCTTTATCCATTCATCTGTCAATGGACATCTGGGCTCTTTCCATATTTTGGCTATTGCAGACATTGCTGCTATAAACACTGGGGTGCATGTGCCCCTTAGAATCACTGTTCATATCCTTTGGATAAATACCTGGTAATGCAATTGCTGGGTCATAGGGTAGCTCTATTTTTTAACTTTTTGAGGAATCTTCATACTGTTTTCCAGAGCGGCTGCACCAGTTTGCATTCCCACCAACAGTGTGAGAGGGTTCCCCTTTCTCTGCATCCTCACCAACATCTATTGTGTCCCAAATTGTTAATTTTAGCCATTCTGACTGGTGTGAGGTGGTAGCTCATTGTGGTTTTGATTTGTATTTCCCTGATGTCAAGTGATGTTGAACATATTTTCATGTGTCTGTTGGCTATTTGTATGTCTTCTTTGGAGAAATGTCTGTTCATGTCTTCTGCCCATTTCTTTACTGGATTTTTTTGTTTTTTGGGTGTTGAGTTTGAGAAGTTCTTTATAGGTTTTGGATATTAGCCCTTTATTTGATGAGTTATTTGCAAATTTCTTCTCCCATTCCGTCAGTTGCTTTTTAGTTCCATTGACTGTTTCCTTTGCTGTGCAGAAGTTGTTTATCTTGATGAAGTCCAAATAGTTCCTTTTTGCTTTTCCTTCCCTTACTTTGGGGGACAAGTCTAGCAAGAAGTTGCTGTGGCCAAAGTCACAGAGGTTGCTGCCTGTGTTCTCCTCTAGGATTTGTTGGATTCCTGCCTCACATTTAGGTCTTTCATCCATTCTGAGTTTTTTTGTGTGTGTGTATGGTGTAAGAAAATGGTCCAGTTTCAACCTTCTACATGTGGCTGTCCAGTTTTCCCAACACCATTTGTTGAAGAGACTGTCTTTTTTTCCATTAGATATTCTTTCCTGCTTTGTTGAAGATTAGTTGACCATAAAGTTGAGGGTCCATTTCTGGGTTCTCTATTCTGTTCCATTGGTCTACATGTCTGTTTTTATGCCAGTACCATACTGTCTTGATGATTACAGGTTTGTAAAGGAGCTTGAAGTCCGGAATTGTGATGCCTCCAGCTTTGGTTTTCTTTTTCAACATTCCTTTGGCTACTGGGGGTCTTTTCTGTTTCTATACAAATTTTAAGATTGTTTGTTTCATCTCTGTTAAAAATGCTGATGGTATTTTGATAGGGATTGCCTTGAATGTGTAGATTGCATAGACAGTTTCACAGTATTTCTTCTTCCAATCCAAGAACATGGAATGTTTTTCCATTTCTTCGTGTCTTCCTCAATTTCTTTCAAAGTTCTATAGTTTTCAGAGTACAGATAATTTACTTCTTTGGTTAGGTTTATTCCTAGGTATTTTATGGTTTTGGTGCAATTGTAAATGGGATCAATTCCTTGATTTCTCTTTCTTCTGCTTCATTGTTAGTGTATAGAAATACAACTGACTTCTGTGCATTGATTTTGTATCCTCCGATGTTGCTGAATTCCTGTATGAGTTCTAGCAATTTTTTGGTGGAGTCTTTTGGGTTTTCTACATAGAGTATCATGTCATCTGCAAAGAGGAAAGTTTGACTTATTTGCCAATTTGAATGTGTTTTATATCTTTTTGTTGTCTGATTGCTGAGGCTGGTACTTCCAGTACTATGTTGAACAACAGTGGTGAGAGTGGACATCCCTATTGTGTTCCTTACATTAGGGGAAAAGTTCCCAGGTTTTCCCCATTGAGAATGATATTCACTGTGGGTCTTTTGTGTATAGCTTTTATGATATTGTGGTATGTTCCCTCTATTCCTATGGAGGAGGGTTTTTAATCAAGAAAGGATGCTGTATTTTGTCAAATGCTTTTCCTGCATCTATTGAGAGGATCATATGGCTCTTGTCCTTTCTTTTATTTATGTAGTGTATCACATTGATTGATTTGTGGGTGTTGAACCATCCCTGCAGCCCAGGAATCAATCGCACTTGGTCATGGTCAATAATCCTTTAATGTACCATTGGATCCTATTAGCTAGTATCTTCCTAAGAATTTTTGCGTTCATATTCATCAGGGATATTAGTCTGTAATCCTCCTTTTTAGTGGAGTCTTTGTCTGGTTTTAGGATCAAGGTAATGCTGGTCTCACAGAATGAGTTTAGAAGTTTTCCTTCCATATCTCTCTTTTGGAACAGTTTCAGAAGAATAGGTATTAATTCTTCTTTAAATGTTTGGTAGAAGTCACCTGGGAAGCCATCTGACCCAGGACTCTTGTTTTTTGGGATGTTTTTGATTACTGATTCAATTTCTTTGCTGGCTATGGGACTGTTCATGTTTTCTATTTCTTCCTGTTTCAGTTTGGTAGTTTATATGTTTCTAGGAATTTATCCATTTCTTCCAGATTGCCTAATTTGTTGACATATAATTGCTCATAATATTCTCTTATAGTTGTATTTCTTTGGTGTTGGTTGTGACCTCTCCTCTTTCACTCATGATTTTATTTATTTGAGTTCTTTCTCTTTTCTTTTTCTTCTTTTTGTTATTAACTGATTTCTATATTTGGATGCTCCCAAGTTAGGGGCATAAATATTTACAATTGTCAGATTTTCTTGTTGGATAGACCCCTTTATAATGATATAGTGTCCGTTTTTCCTCTATTATTACAGTCTTTGGTTTAAAATCTAGTTTGTCTGGTATAAGGATGGCTACTCCAGCTTTCTTTTTATGTCCCTTAGCATGATAAATGGTTCTCCACCCCTTCACTTTCAATCTGGAGGTGTCTTTAAGTTTTCTCAGAGATCTCAGAGTCGCTCAGGAAACAGAACGCCACATCTTTGGGTCTAAAATGAGTCTCTTATAAGCAGCATATCAATGGGTCTTGTTTTGTTTTTTTTTTAATCCATTCTGATAATCTTTGTCTTTTGACTGGAGCATTTAGCCCATTTACATTCAGTAATTATTGAAAGATATGAATTCAGTGCCATTGTACTGCCTGTAAAGTCACTGTTCCTGTAGATTGTCTCTGTTCCTTTCTGGTCTTTGTTACTTGGGCTCTCCACCAAAAGTATCCCTTCTAATATTTCTTGAAGGGCTGGTTCAGTGTTCACGAACTCCTTTAGGTTTTCTTTGTCCTGGAAACTCTTTATCTCTCTTTCTATTCTGAATGACAGCCTTGCTGGATAAAGTACACTTGGCTGCATATTTTTCCCATTTAGCATGTTGACTATATCATGCCAGTCTTTTCTGGCCTACCAGGTCTCCATGGACAGGTCTGCTGCCAACCTTATGTGTCTGCCCCTGTAGGTTAAGGATCTCTTGTCCTGAGCTGCTTTCAGGATTTCCTCTTTATCTTTGAAATTTGCAATCTTCAGTATAATATGTCAAGGTATTGGCCTATTTTTGTTGATTTTGAGGGGGGCTTCTCTATGTCTCCTGGATTTGAATGTCTGTTTCTTTCCCCAGATTAGAGAAGTTCTCAGCTATAATTTGTTCAAATAAACCTTCTGCCCCTTTCTCCTGCTCTTCATCTTCTGGGACCCTTATTATCCAAATATTATTTTGCTTTATGGAATTGCTGAGTTCTCTAAGTCTCCCTTTGTGATATAGTAGTTTCTTTCTTTCTTCTTTTAGCTTCCTTATTTTCCATCATTTTATCTTCTATATCACTGATTTGCTCTTCTGTTTCATTCATCCTCTTTTTTATGGCCTTCAAGTGGGATTGCATCTCGGTAAAAGCATTTTTAATTTTGACCTGACTAGATTTTAGTTCTCTTATTTCTACAGTAAGGGATTCTCTAGTGTCTTCTATGCTGTTTTTCAAGTCCAGGTAGTATCTTTATAATCATTTTAAATTCTAGTTCAGACATCTTACTTATATCCATTTTGATTAAATCCCTGGCAGTGAGTACTATGTCCTGTTCTTTCTTTCGGGGTGAATTTCTCTATCTCACCACTTTGTCCAGAAAAAAAAAAAAGAAAAAAAAACAACAACAATAACAACCACAACAACAGAAGGAAAAAAAAAAACAAAACCTAGATCCTCGCTGTGTTTTGGTCTGCTTATTAAAAGAAACTAGATCCCAAAATAAGAAAGAAAGAAAAGGGATGCCTGGGTGCCTCAGTCAGTTAAGCATCTGTCTTTAGCTCAGGTCATGATCCCAGGGTCCTGGGATGGATTTCCACATTGGGCTCCTTGCTCAGTGGGGAGCCTGCTTCTCCCTCTACCTGCTGCTCCCCCTGCTTGTGCTCAATCTCTCTCTCTCTCTCTCTCAATGACAAATAAATAAATAAAATCTTTTTTAAAAAAGAAAGAATATATATACACACATATACATACACACACACATAATGAAAGGGAACAAAATATATATAAAGTATATATAAAAATAAAAATTTAAAAAGAATTGTAAAAATAAGAAAATAACTGGAAAAATAATACTAAAAGACTAAAGAATAAAAATACAAAGAATACTATATACTGTTTTCCCCAAGAGATGAATCTTTGCAGCCATCTATGATCAGTAAACTTGATGCTAGTGAGTTGTTTGTGCTGGTCTTCTGGAGGAGGGCCCTGTTGCACTGATTCCCAGGTGGACTTGCCCTATTGCAAATGTTCCCCTTGCATGCAGAAGCAGGGCTCAGGGTAAACAGCTACGGATTCCTATGTGGTACTATTTTGCTCCCTGAAGGCTTTCAGCACTGATGGGCAGGATGAATATGGCTGCCCCCACTCTCTGGCCCCAGAGCTGAAAATTCATGCACACCCCCACTCTTCAGTGAGCCCTCACAGAAAGGCAATCACTTTTGTCTCTTTGGTTTCCATCAGAACTCTGTGTTCACCAGGACTGTGACCAAGTGTTTCTATCTCAGGCCCACGACTGGGTTCCAAAACTCCAAATTTTATGGACTCCTGCAGCGCAGACCTGTGCTGTTCCTCCCAGTGGAGGAGGGGGGTTTGTCTTGCCATGCTTCTGCCTCTTGCTGGACCCCTCCCAGGAAAGCAGTGGCATGACCATGCAGCAGAAGCAAAGTGGAATTATTCTGGTATTTTTAAAATCTTTTTAAAGGTTCAAAATTTCTCTTGCTATTTAAATTTAAGATTTCAAAAACATTTTTAAGAAAAATTCAGTTGAAACCTCAGTTAATAAGAATCCAGCTAAATAGAACAAATCATATCTACAAAATTTTCAAAGAAAGAGGAAGATTGGTATAAAATACATTTAAAATCTAGCAATAATATGAACCACATAAGACTTAGTCCAGATTAAAATGGATCACATATACCTTATCCATCTATTGGGAGCCTGAAGGCATTGTAATCTCGAAAATTAAACGATGTTTTCATTATCTTTACCTTACTACTCTTATCAAGGTTAAAAGTAGACTAATAAAAATTTTGAAACACTTGTTTATTTTTTTAAAGATTTTATTTATTTATTTGATAAAGAGTGCACAAATGGTGGGGAGGGACAAAGGGAGAGGGAGACGCAGACTCCCCTCTGAGTAGAAAGCCTAATGTGGGGCTGGATCCCAGGACCTGGATATCGTGACCTGAGCAGAAGGCAGACATTTAACTGACTGAGCCACCCAGGTGCCCCAAAAATTTTGGAACATTTAAAACATGAGAGTTTCTGAGCAAAAAGCCCGCAACTCACCAGAAAATAAAGTTGAAGAATGCTTCATCTACTAAGAATTCTGATTAACTAAGGTTATAATCAAGAGTTTAGCTTAAAAATATCACAACTACAAAATGTATTTCCATTGTAAGAATAAAGTCTTAGTTCTTAAGTATCAATGTTTTTTCCTTCTCATTTACACTTTGTAATTAACTTCAAAATTTTAGTTACCCCCACACAAGCCTGAGAAGAAAAGCTATCAAATATGTTCATTAGATGGTCAAGAGAATTCAGCTATTTAAGACCAGCAGCAAGGGCAGTGATATTGGGTGGGTGTAGAAAGACTCTCACTCACTTGACTAGTCCACCTGTCTCCAGTCTCTCTTGATATCCTTATCACAGCCTCTGTGCTAAAAAGAAAAGAACCAACAGCTGTTCTTCTGCCCTACTTCTATTCTGAGTTTTGAATTTGTTGGTTGTCATCTATTTTGGAGTGAAAGCCAGATAATCAAGCCTCTTCAAACTGTGTCTTAAATAATTAGAGTCATAATGAATCTATTATGGTAGTTCTAAAACTTATAAGCCAAGAGGCAAATTCATAAGTTTTGAAACAATGACTTTATTGGCTACTCAGAGGTATTATTTCCTATGCATTTAACATTTTAAAGATTTTGGTAATGTTACATTAATGACATCTGGAACAGGACGTTTTTACTGTATGTGATGCTTATTGGTAGGCTGGTCAATTTCATAGACATAGTTTTTGTGAATGGCTTCCTAACTGAAAGCAATAACCTCCAAATATGTAAGATAATCTTATAATTTAAGGACAGTATGTTACTTATGTTGAGATACTAAATTCAAAAATTTGTTTTATCATGTTTTTGAATGGGAAGAAAAGAGTGCATAGAGAAAAACTTATCCACAGAATCTAAGTTAGAAAAGAGGATGAAGAAATTATATGACACCACTGGAAAAAATGGCCCAATATTTGCATGATGTTCATTGTTATTTAAATTCAGTCTATCCATGTAAATTCTCTTGAAATTGGAACCTATGCCACATGGCAAAGATTTGACCAAATCCTATGCAGTCAACCAGCCAGCCTAGCAGATGGACATGAGAAGCATCAACCCAGGATGCACTTGCTCCTTGCCCATCAGCTATGAGGTGTATATTAAGTCCATTATTTCCTGGCGAGCAATTCAAAACATCTGTCTATTTGGGGTGCTATTTCACCAGTTGGAAGCTTGTAACAACCACTAAAAAAAAGTCTTTGAATGGCTTCCTGGATTACCAAACAAAATCATTTATAGCTGTATGTTGAGATGAAGGTGATTAGTCTTATTTAGAACATTTTTTCTTAAAAATTTCTAAAGATAACAACAAATATAACAGTATTTGTTTAGAGGGTTTTATTAATAAGATATTCTACTTTTATAATGACTGCATCCTTTCTGTTCTCAAAACTATTACTATTGGAAGTAAGCACATTAAAAACCTGATATAACTAATGAATAACCTAATGCACATACCTCCTAGAGTGTTTCTTAAATATGTCCAGATTATCCATTGGTGTTAGGGCCAACCACTTCACCAAATCTACCAAATTAATCAAGAGTTCTCACCTTATCCACCTTTGTGCCCCACTCCAAATACTATAATTATGACTACTGGCTAAATAAATGACATTGGAAATCCACAGGCCTCACTGTGTGTAAGTCCCAACCAAATCTCTAGCCTTCTGTCTCACTGATAAAAGGCTCAATCTACTGTCTTTGTCTCATTATTATTCTAAATATTTAAGAAATTTTTTAAAAATATCTTTTAGAAATGGTTTCTCTGTATAATTAATAACTCCAAATAAGTTCAGTCTTCATGTTTTTGGGTCACCACATAATGTTATAAAATCCTCTCACAGCTTGGGGCACCTGGGTGGTGCAGTTGGTTAAGCGACCTACTCTTGGTTTCAGCTCAGATGGTGATCCCAGGGTCATGATCTGAGGGTCATAATCTCAGTGTCATGAGATTGAGCCCTCATCAGTCTCTGTGCTCAGTGCAGGTCCTGCTTGGGAGATTCACTCCCTCTCTCTCTGCCCCTCTCTCTCAAATAAATAAATAAATCTTTTTAAAAATCCTCTCACAGCTATACTCAATGATAATGACTCTGTTTTATTTTGGTCTTGAGGCTGTATAAGCCCACAGCAGTTATTTTCTTCCCATCAGCTGGTAAATTATTTGGTAAGTGATATGCAAAGCTACAAAGGATATTCACACACTTAAAATTTAGCAGTTGCCTGGATTTGCTGTCTGTGCCATCCACTCACTGCTTTAGTAATTGTGCTGCTGTACTTCTTAGGTACAAAGTAGGTCTTCATGGAAAATTCACCTCTGGTCCCCATCATAATGGTCAACTATTCCAGTCTTTGACACAATCTTTTTCCAGGCTCCTCATCCCCGTGGCTGGGTGGCAATATTAAGATAGTCCATAATGAGGAAAATGGGAAGGAGAAAAAGTAGAAAATATAGAAACCCCCTTTCCTCTTCCTTATACTTACTGCACCTCTGCTGCACACCCCTCACTCACTTCCACACACAAAGCAACATGGTGTGAGTATTAAGGATTGATGTAGAGTTCTGGGTTTACACTGGTAACTTCATAGCTATCAATCAAGAGATTTTCAAGAGCCCTCCGTCTCTGTTGCTAGACTGATATTCCTTGATAATGAATTGAATGTATATGAGACACTGCAGAGTCTGACCAGTACAACAGTGTAGGCAATGAGTTACTGGATTTAAACAGGACTTGGGCAATGCCAACATTTCAAAGTGAAGGGTTATAACCTCAGGGTAGAGAAAGTTTCTGAAGAGAACTTCTGAGATGACATCAGAGGAATGAAGGTGAGATTCACATAAAATCCAGGAAAGCTAGGACTGTAAAAACCTACTAATAATTGTAGAGTTGCTACAAGATGTCAGCTATTTCAGGGGCAAATGTTTCAGAATCTGATGTGCAATGCTGGTTAGCAAATGGTTGGCTTCTTCAAAGTTTATACACAGGAATTAGCTCAACAGCTTTAAATTCTCATTAGGAGCTTCACGAATTATGAAAGAAATATGGATCATCCAGGCCCAAATTATTTGGGGATTGAGGGAGTTCTCTCAGGATAGAATCAATTATAACACCCTACTTACAGTTGAAAAGGACAGTTTGAAAAAAAATAATGAAGATTATGCTGCAAAACATGTGACATACTAAATTAAAAATTTAAAAATTTCCATGAACATTTAGAAATAGGGAAAAGCAAGGTATGACAATATACTTTATAAAAGTATTCCTATAGATTAAAAATATAACTCAATTATCTATATTATAAAATATCAATTTATAACCATCTTACGAATATATGAATTGTACAATGTGAGAGGCTTTTGATTTTACACCTAGTTCACACAGAAACCAAGCCTTTTAAATCCTATATACATAAAGTAAATTTAAAAACAAAAATCTCAGGGATGGTATAATTTTCACAATCGAAAAGATTCTAACTGGAGGTACTATTCTGTTACTATTGGACAGTAACTGCTTTTCCAAACACTGCCTGATAGATAAATTCAAAATATTACTATTTTGAATATTACTGAGTTATTGCTGAGAATAGAATAGGACTGATCCCAGTAGGATCAATCTTATAAATTTCCTCAAACACAAATCTCTTTAATTACTTCTCTGCCTTTGAGATGGAGAATAATCCATTGGTTAGTCTGTTAAAATATTCTTAGACTAGGTTTCCATCACATTCTTGAACTATTTACACTATAGTCTCAGTCCTGGATTCCAACAATATACAGCCTTCATATGGGACAGATTCTTAAAGAAAATGGAAACTCCAGCTTCCAGTTTTATAATAATAATGTGTATATGTACATATGTATATATGTCTGTGTAAGTTATACCTACTTATGTGGCATTGTATGTTTGTATAACATGTATAGATTTCATGTAACAGTGGTTACATATCCACAAAGCATAGGAGAATATCTTTGTACAAACTCAGTGTAGTTTTTTTTTAATAAGCAGATTCACTGTTTGCTGCATCATTTGTGATAAGCCTCCTTATAAAAGTATGACTTTGACAATATCAATGTAAACAAACTAAAGTATTTCTTCAAATGGAATCTCTTGTACCCATCAGTGAAAGGATGTGTAGGAAACTTGTTTCATAGCTCAGAGAATTTCTGTGTCATCTTGACTTTTATGTCTCCAGGTTCTTTATTCTGCTTTTCACTTTACTTTGCTTATTTCTTATTTCACCTCAGTAAATGAATTTAGTTTCTCAGTTAGGCTCAAGAGATCTGTTTTTATAACCTTTTCTCATCTTATCTTAATTCCTTAGGGGTTGACTGCACTTATTCATTACCAAGGTATTATCAGGGGATTTTCACTTTTTCCAAGGGATATCAAGATGTACATTTTATGAGATGTCAACAATAGTAATGGGAATAACTGTTATTTTATTATTACAGAGTTTTCACAGAGATTACACTGTATTTCTAATTGCCATTCTGCATATAACCTTTGATTAAAATTTTTCTTTTTTATTTCATGATGTTCTTTTAGATATACAAATTGGATTAATAATAATTGGGTTATACAGTTTCAACCATATAGTCAAGCTTCATTGAGTTATGATGATTTAACACGCATTCTTCCTTTTTTTTCAATCTAGTGTCTCTTTTTGTTGGTTCTCATAATTTGGTGCCTTCAGAAGGTGAGAAAGATAAAAGTTGAAACTATTGCTTATCTAATGTCATTCATTGGAAATTCTGATAAGTTTTGGTGACTATGGAAATAATTATCTAAGGAAAGGATGTTTGAAAGTTATCATATACTTCTATTTACTATTCAAGCACTTTTTATTTCTCACTTCTATTGACAATTGATTTTCATCATTGTAAATTAGAAATTTTAAATTTAAAAATATTTTTATTATGGTTTTAATAGCTCTTGTAATTTGGATACTTAGCACTTCTGATTCCTTGAACCTGAAATATTTAATAGTTTTCAACTAAAGAAAAGATTAAATTTTAAACATAATGTATAAGTTAAATTTATTTTATTACAATTGATACTTATATACATAAAAAATGATTACATAAGTAAAATATAATTCTGCCACATAACTTTATAGATTGTAAGGATTCTTTCTTCAAAAATTAAATTAAATTAAATTTGCTATGTAATTTTGGAAAACGTTTACAGTATGCATTGTAAGAAAAATAAACAAACATCAAGAGAATAAGAAGACAAACCACAGACTAGGAGAAAATATTTTCAAAAGACACATCTTGTAATGGACTGTTATCCAAAATATACATAAAAGCCTAAAAACTCACTTAAAAAAGAAAAAAGTCTAAAAACTCAACAATAAGGAAATGAAAAATACAATTTTAAAAAGTGCTCAAAAGACTTTGAACAGATACTTTACCATAGAAGATACAAAGATAGCAAATAATCGTATGAAAAGATGTTCAACATCACATCATTAGGAACTGCAAATTAAAACAACAATGAGATACCACTGCATACTATAAGAATGACCAAGATCCAGAACACTGATAATTCCAAATGCTGACAACGCTGTGGAGTAACAGGAACTCTCAGTTACTGCTGATGCAAATACAAAAAGTTATAGCCACTTTGGAAGACAGTTTGGAAATGCTTACAAAACTACACATATTTTTACTATGTGATGTAGTAATCATACTCCTTGGTGTGTACCCCCATAAATTGAAATTTTAGTTCCACCAAAAAGTCTGCACAGAGATGTTTATAACAGCTTTGTTCATAATTGCCAAAACTTGGAACCAATGAAGATGTCTTTCCATAGGTGAACAGTTGAATAAACTGTGATATATCCAGCCAATAAAATATTATTTAGCACTAAAGAAATGAGCTTCAAAAGTAAAGAAGAAATAAAGACTTTCTTGGATCAACAAAAATTGAGGGTATCTGTTGCATTAGACCTGCCTTGCAGTAAATGAAAAAAAAAAGTTTTTAGAGAGAAGGAAAATGATATAAATCATAAAAACAATCTACATAAAGAAAGGAAGAGCGTCAGAGAAGGAATAAATTAAGGTAAAATAAAAACTTATTTTTAATTGATTTAATAGTTTGTTCAAAGTAATAGCAATAATACATTTGAATACATATATGTAATGTATAAGTGAAATAAATGGCAGCCATATATAAGTGAAATGAATAGCAGCTATGATACAAGGGAAGGGGAGGAAGAATTAGGATTATTTTGTTATTATAAGGTACTCACATTACCTATAAAGTGCTAAGTGTTATTTGAAAGTAGTCTTGAATTATTTGTAAATATATATTGCAAACTCTATAGTAACCACTAAAAAAAAGTTAAAAAACAAAACAAAAAAAACTACAATTGATATGCTAAGGAGTAAAAATAGAATCATAAAATACTCAATTAAATAAAAAAGATATAGTTTGAGGAGAAAAGTTCTTAACTCTTCTTTAAACTATTGGGACTACACTAAAATAAAGTGTTTCTGCACAGCAAAAGAAACCATCAACAAAATAAGAAAAAGCAACCTTCTGAATGGGAGAAGATGTTGGCAAATGATATATCCACTAAGTGGTTAATATCCAAAATATATGAAGAACTTCTATAACTCAACACCAAAAGAACAAATAATTCAATTAAAATGGTCAGAAGACCTGAATAGACATTTTTTCAAAGAAGACATACAGATGGCTACCAGACACATGAAAAGATGCTCAACATCACTCATCATCAGGGAAATTCAAGATAAAACCACAATGAGATATCATTTTACACCTGTCAGAATGGCTAAAGTAAAAAACACAAGAAATAACAAGTGTTGACAAGGTGGAGAAAAAGGAATCCTCCTGCACTGTTGGTGGAAATGCAAATTTGTGCAGCCACTGTGGAAAACAGTATGGTCGTTCTTCAAAAAAATAAATTAATTAAATAAAATAACCATATAATCCAGTAATTCCACTACTGGGTGTTTACCCAAAGAAAATGAAAAGACTAATTTGAAAGATATATCCATCCCTTTGTTTTTTGCAGCATTATTTACAATAGCCAAGACATGGGAGCAACCCAAGTGTCCATCAATAGATGAAAGGATAAAGATACGCATATATATATAACAGACACTGTGGAATATTACTCAGCCGAAGGCAGATGCTTAATGACTGAGCCACCCAGGTACCCCATGAGATTTTTTTTTTTTTATCATGAATGGGTATTAGATTTTGTCAAATGATTTTTCTGCATTGATTGATGTATTCATGTGATTTTTCTTCTTTAGCCTGTTGGTATGATAGATTAATTTTTGAATGTTGAACCAGCCTTGCATACGTGGGATAAATCCCACTTCGTAGTGGTATATTATCCTTTTAAAATATTGACAAACTTGATTTTCTAATATTTTGTTGAGTATTTCACATCTGTGTTCATTAGTGATATTGGTCTATAGTTTTGTTTTCTTGTAATGTCTTTTTCTGAGCTTTGGCATTATGGTAATGCTGGCTCCATACAGTGAGTTGAGCAATATTCCTCTGCTTTTATGTTCTGAAGCAGAGAATTGTATGTAGTTGTAGAGAAATAGTTTAATTTCTTCCTTAAAAGGCAAGCAAATTTTGGGGGCCTGGTCCTTTTTATTTTGGAAGGTTATTGATTTCTTTAATGAATAGAGGTCTATTCAGGTTGTCTGTTTTTTCATGTGTGAATTTTGGCACTCATTCAAGGAATTGGTGCATTTCATATAGGTAATCAAATTTGTGGGTATAGTTATTCAATGCATTCCATTATTACCCTTTTAATGTCAGTGAGAACTGTAGTGATGTCGCCTCTTCTGTTATTAAAATTAGTAATTTGTACTCTTTTTTTCTTACTTATAGTTAGCCTGGTTAGAGGATTGTCACTTTTATTGATCTTTTTAAGGGACCAGCTCTTAGTTTCCTTGATTTTCTTCATTGATTTCCTGTTTTAAATCTTAATGAGCTATACTCTAATTTTTACTATTTCCTTTCTTTCACTTACTTTAGCTTTTATTTTCTCTTCTTTTCTAGTTTTCTAATGCAAAATATTAGATTATTAATTTTAGGCATTTTTCTTTTCTAATATATGCATTAAATGCTAAAATTTTCCCTCTAAGCATTGTTTTCACTGGATCACACAAAGTTTATGTATGTTTTTGCTTAATTCAAAATATATTTTTTAAAATTTTTCTCTTGAAATTTCTTCTTTAATCCATGTGTTATTTGAAATGTGTTGTTTAATCTCCAAGTATTTGGGGATTTTCTAAGCTATTGTTAGATTTTCAATCTCATTTAATTCTACTGTAGTCTGACAGCAGAAATTATATGAATTTTTCTCTCATTTATTCACTGCTGTATCCTCAGTGCACATATTAATGCATGTGGTAGGTGCTCAATATATATTCAATTAAAGAATCAATGAATGAATACAAATGGATAGTCTTGGAAGGATTTTATAAGATAAATTAATATAAATAAAATAATTTATAACTAAATATGCTTGACAAAGAATCACTGCTTCTGGACGTTCTGCCATATTACCTTAATGTTCAAGATATAGTTGGATCAAAAGACTTGGATTCAAGTCATGTATCAGTTACTTACTCTCTGTGTGATCTTCAGAAGGTTCTTACATTTTTTAATTCTGATTTCATCTCTATAATTAGAATGTATATTTCATGGGTTTGTGAGAATTGAGTTAATATATATGAGATAGCACTTGTAGATTACAAAATACCATGTGAATTAAAATTCAATATTTTTAAGGCATTTCTTTCTATAGTGCATTTTATGGGCCACAGAATTTACTTAGTTTCCTTTTATGAAGTACTTCCAATATGCTGGCATATCTTTATGAAGTACTTCCAATATGCTGGAATCTTCCAATATGCTGGCAGAAAAAAAAAAACTCATTTTTTGAGCCTCATGATGACATCAGAATGAGCAGTTAACTAAAATTTAATTTTTTCAGTGAGTCTTATCTGAGTGCCATCTTGTAACTACATAATAGAATATCAGATAGTAAATAGAAATCACTGTCCAAGAAATTCCATAGTAGCCACATATTTTGCTATTGTACAATAGCTCAGATTTATCATTTTCTATTTTCTGACTAGAGTAAAATTCTCATAAAGGATTAGCTAGTCAGAAGTGTTCTGTGAAATATAAGTATTAACTGCTCTGTTTTATAGAGTATACTGATCAAAATAGAAAAGAGATATTTTTAAAGAATTGTTTATTGTGAAGCATTCACTGTAACAAAATAAAATACAATTAGCTAGAACATCCATCTGCTAGGACATGAAATTATTTATAGTTATATCCTAACTGATGTAATATTAAAAATCGTGTAGTGTAAAGAAAGACCTTGGTTTCCAATCCTGGCTGTACAGCCTTAGGGAAGTTAACGAACATTTCTGAAACTTAGTATCTGAATATTCTCAATATGAGCATAATGATAACTATCTTTCAGGGGTATTGTAAAGATTAAATAAGAAATAGGTTTCTGTCACTACCTCAAAGTAGAACATTCTTATGAAATGTTTCTTAAGAAACCCTAAGCCAAAATGGCATAAAATGAAGAAGAGTATCCCCTGCTTTCTGGAAGTTGCGTTATGCTACTTAACTTTACAAAAGACCTATATTAGTACCTGTTTTTTCTAATCAAAAGAAATCCAAAGAATATTTTACTTTTATAGAAAAAAAAGTTGTTACCATACTAATGTAGGTCTTTCATAAAACATAAGTGGTATAACACCAACATTCAGAAAGCAGGTGATACTTGTATATGTAAATGGATCTATCATACTAACTATCTTGTGGGAGACATCCGAATATATTTCTTCCCTTCCCCCCTCATTCTTTTCCTCATATTCTTTTAAACTTTTATTTCAAATTTTAATCATGGATCAAGGGGTAGACATTGTTTTAGGGTGAAACAGGAATAAAACAAGAGAGTTTGACTAAGAACACTTATCTTCTCCACATCTATCTTGACCATGACCATCTCTAGTTCTTATAATTTTAAAGTGTTCAAATCAACTTAATAGTTACAAGTATTTTTCATGCATAATTATCTCATTACATTCTCACATCATGAAAAATATATTTTAACTACAGAGATAGATCAGAATTCAAAAATTTTAGGAGAGAAAGAAAGAAATTGCCAGTGAACAAAATAAGAAAGAGATGATGGGTATAAATTGCTATTATATAAAGACATGATACTTTTCCAAAGAGAACATCTGCCATCTTGTCTTTCAGTTCTACACTTAGGTCTTTTAAATGAGTGCAATAAATTCTAGGACTAAAGATAAGAAATAGCAAAGATTTTAACAAGATAAATGTTTAATTCTCTTTTTTCTAACATAAAAAGTAGGCAATTCTCAGTATAGTAGCTCCATGCGACATCAGTGACATGGCCTTCTGCTATCCTTGTGCTCTACCGTTCTTAGCCCAGGGAGTTTCTGTCAATGCAGCATTACAGTCTTAGATGATTGCTGAATTCCAGAAATCCTGTCTGAATTATGAACATGGATGGGTTGAGGAGGATGTCAAAAAAGCACATATGCTTACTGTGTGGTACCACTCTTAATAAGTTTTCATTAGATAGAGTACCACCCAATAATTTCTACTCATATTTTACTGTCCACCTTGAAGTACAAGAGAAGCTGGAATATTGCCATTTAACTGGGCACATTGCTACCCAGAATAAAGTCAGAGTCCTATCACTAAGAAAGAATTGTTATTGTAAAAGCAACAGGAAGACTCTGCCTCAAGGGACTAATTTTTATTTAATGGAAAGTTGAGGCTTTGGAGAACTTGAAATAGTGACATGGGAAACTTCTATCAAGTAGCATTAAGAGAAAGAATATGGGTGACAGCTATCACCCCAGTCAGCCAACTCAGGTACTGTATTTCATTGGTTTAGACTTTGCTGTATTAGTGTGATTTATTATTCTCCACCATTTAAGCATCTTTAATGAAATTGACAGGAAAACTTCATTAACTTTCATTTAATTAACCTTATCTGATAATTAATAAAAAATGTTTCTCTCTCCATTTATAATTTAATTACAGAGTTAGATAATAAAGTTCACTCTGATTTTCATTTTTCCATACCAACAAAATACAGTTTATTTTTTTAAAGATTTATTTATTTTAGAGAGAGAGTGAGCAGGGGGAGAGGTAGAGGGAAAGGAAGGGGAAAGAATTTCAAGTACACTCCCCACTGAGTATGGATCCTGGCCCAGGGCTCAATCACAGGATCCTGAGATCATAACCTGAGCCAAAATCAAAAGACAGACGCTTAAACAGCTGAGCCACCCAGGCACCCAAAAATACAGTTTATTTATAAATATCTAGTAATACATATTGGAAACTAAGTTATAACTTTCAAGAGTTCTAGAATTTGAATCAATTATTTAAAACATTTGTTTTCGGAGGGGAGAAAAGATGGCAGAGGAGTAGGGGACCCTATTCCAACTGGCCCCTGGAATTGAGCTGGATATCTACCAGACCACTCTGAGCACCCACGAAATCAGCCTGAGATGTAAGAAAATAGATCTGGATCTCTACAAGCAGAATATCCTGCGCGGTTAGTTTCAAGGTATGAAGGGTAGAGCCATGATTCTGTGGACAGATATCAGAGGATAATCAGCAGAGGGAGGGAGCCTGGCCTTGGGGATCCTACACCACCGGTGAGCGACAGCCTCTCGCGCTGGGGACCGGGCACAGACTCGCAGACCGGTAGCAGCGGGGAAAGGACTTTAGGGTAGCCCCCTGGATGGAAACGCAGGGTGGCGGGGTCGCATGTGCGAACTGGAAGCAGCTGGTGGTTTTAGAAGCACAAAGGGCAGAGACGAGCCCTGACCTGGAGGCAGGACGGGGGGCGCTGCGGAGGGGTGCACAACCCAGGATGCTGCAGTTTATACCAGCACGGACAGAAACAGAGATAGTGTGGCCTGGAGAGCTCACTAAAGAACAGACTGCGATCTCTCTGCTCTGAGGCAGAGGGTTGGAAATGGTCTCTTCTGCTCTGACTCATGGAAGAGACGCGGAAAGCCACCAGGGAACGCCACCCGAGAACAAGAGCCCAAAAAAACTGGTTCCCACTGAGCCCATCCCCCACCACAGGGGGGGCAGGGCAACTCCGCCCAAACACGGTTGCCTGACTAACAGCATGGCAGGCCCCTCCCGCAGAAGACAGGCTGGGGAAACAAGAGGCCAGCAATCCTAAGGTCCCTAGAAAACAGGTGCATCTTGCTTGGGTTCTGGTCAATAATTTGGACTCTATACATTCCCTCAACCACCCATCAACAGAATGACTAGAAGGAGGAACCCCCAAAATAGAAAAGACTCAGAGATTATGACTTATGCAGCAGATTTACAAATGGATGCAGATATAACCAAGATGTCGGAGATGGAATTCAGGCTAGCAATTGTGAAGACAATAGCTAGAATGGAGAAATCAATTGATGGCTACATAGAGTTTCTAAGGGCAGAAATGAAAGCTGAATTGACAGAACTTAAAAATGCTATCAATGAGATCCAATCTAATCTAGATAATCTAACATCTAGGGTAAGTGAGGCAGAAGAACGAATAAGTGACCTGGAAGACAAGGGAAAAGAGGGGGCCAGGGAAAAAAAACTCAGAATTCATGAAAATAGAATCAGAGAAATAAGTGACACCATGAAGCATTCCATTGTCAGAATAATTGGAATCCCAGAGGGAGTGGAGAGAGAGAGAGGTCTAGAAGATATATTTGAGCAAATCATAGCTGAGAACTTCCCTAATCTGGGGAATGAAACAAACATTCGAGTCCTAGAGGCAGAGAGGACCCCTCCCAAGATCAAGGAAAACAGGCCAACACTCCGGCATGTAGTAATAAAACGTGCAAATCTTAGAACCAAGGAAATCATCTTAAGGGCAGTTAGGGGGAAGAGATTCCTTATGTACAGAGGGAGGAACATCAGAATAACGTCAGACCTATCTACAGAGATAGGCCTGGCAAGACATATTCAGGGTACTAAACGAGAAGAACATGCAGCCAAGAATACTTTATCCGGCAAGGCTGTCATTTAGAATGGATGGAGAGATGCAGAGCTTCTAAGACCGGCAGAAACTGAAAGAATATGTGACCACTAAGCCAGCCCTGCAAGAAATATTAAGGGGGTCCTATAAAAGGAGAAAGACCCCAAGAGTGATATACAACAGAAATTTACAGGGATAATCTATAAAAACAACGTCTTCACAGGCAACATGATGACAATTAATTCATATCTTTCAATAATCACTCTCAATGTGAATGGCCTAAATGCTCCCATAAAACGGCACAGGGTTGCAGATTGGATAAAAAGACAGGACCCATCCATATGCTGTCTACAAGAGACTATTTTGAACCTAGAGATACATCCAGACTGAAAGTGAAGGGATGGAGATCCATCCTCCATGCCAGCGGACCTCAAAAGAAAGCTGGGGTAGCAATTCTTGTATCAGACAAATTAGATTTTAAACTAAAGTCTGTAGTTAAAGACACAGAAGGACACTATATCATTCTTAAAGGGTCTATCCAACAAGAAGATCTAACAATTATAAATATCTATGCCCCCAACATGGGAGCAGCATCTACATAAGCCAACTGTTAACCAAAATAAATAGTCATATTGATAACAATACGTAAATTGTAGGAGACCTCAATACTCCACTCTCAGCAATGGACAGATCATCTAAGCAGACAATCAACAAAGAAACAAGAGCTTTGAATGACACACTGGACCAGATGGACCTCATAGATATATACAGAACATTTCATGCTAAAACAACAGAATACTCATTCTTCTTGAGTGCACATGGAACTTTCTCCAGAATAGACCACATACTGGGTCACAAATCAGGTCTCAACCGATACCAAAAGATTGAGATTATTCCCTGCATATTCTCAGACCACAATGCTTTAAAACTGGAACTCAATCACAAGAAAAATTTGGCAGAAATTCAAACACTTGGAAGCTAAAGACCATTGTGCTCAAGAATGTTTGGGTCAACCAGGAAATCAAAGAAGAACTTAAACAATTCATGGAAATCAATAACGAAAACACATCAGTTCAAAACCTATGGGATACTGCAAAGGTGGTCCTAAGGGGGAAATACAAAGCCATCCTAGCCTCACTCAAAAAAAATAGAAAAATCCCGAATTCACCAACTAACTCTACACCTTAAAGAACTAGAGAAAAAGCAACAAACGATGCCTAAGCCACACATTAGAAGAGAAATAATTAAGATTAGAGCAAAGATTAATGAATTAGAAACCAGAAACACAGTAGATCAGATCAACAAAACTAGAAGTTGGTTCTTTGAAAGAATTAATAAGATTGATAAACCACTGGCCAGACTTATCCGAAAGAAAAGAGAAAGTACCCAAATTAATAAAATTATGAATGAAAGGGGAGAGATCACCACTAACACCAAGGAAATAGAAACAATTATTAGAAATTATTATCAACAACTACATACCAATAAAATGAGCAATGGATGAAATGGAGGCCTTCCTGGAAACCTATAAGCTGCCAAGACTGAAACAGGAAGAAATTGACAACCTGAATAGGCCAATACCAGTAATGAGATTGAAGCAGTGATCAAAAACCTCCCAAAAAACAAGAGTCCAGGGCCTGATGGATCCCCTGGGGAATTCTACCAAACATTCAAAGAAGAAATAATACCTATTCTACTGAAGCTGTTTCAAAAAATAGAAACAGAAGGAAAACTTCCAAACTCATTCTATGAGGCCCGCATTACCTTAATCCCCAAACCAGGCAAAGACCCCATCAAAAAGGAGAATTTCAGACTGATATCACTGATGAATATGGATTCCAAAATCCTCAATGAAATCCTAGCTAATAGGACCCAACAATACATTAAAAGGATCATCCACCACGACCAAGTGGGATTTATCCCCGGGATGCAAGGGAGGTTCAACATTCGCAAATCAATCAGTGTGATAGAACACATTAATAAGAGGAGGGAGAAGAACCATATGGTCCTCTCAATTGATGCAGAAAAAGCATTTGACAAAATACAGCATCCTTTCCTGATTAAAACTCTTTAGAGTATATGGATAGAGGGAACATTCCTCAAGTTCATAAAATCCATCTTTGAAAAACCCACAGCAAATATCATCCTCAATGGGGAAAAGCTGAGAGCCTTTCCCTTAAGATCAGGAACACGTCAAGGGTGCCCACTCTCACCACTATTGTTCAACATAGTACTAGAAATTCTAGCAACAGCAATCACACAACAAAAAGCAATAAAATGTATTCAAACTGGCAAAGAAGAAGTCAAACTCTCTCTTTTCGCAGACAACATGATACTTTATATGGAAAACCCAAAAGACTCCACCCCCAAATTACTAGAACTCATCCAGCAATTCAGTAATGTGGCAGGATACAAAATCAATGCACAGAAATCAGTTGCTTTCTTATACACTAACAACACAACTGTAGAAAGAGAAATTAGAGAAACAATTCCATTTACAATAGCACCAAAAACCATAAGATACCTCGGAATAAACCTAACCAAAGAGGTAAAGGATCTATACTCTAGGAACTACAGAACACTCATGAAAGAAACTGAAGAAGACTCAAGAAGATGGAAAAATATTCCATGCTCATGGATCAGAAGAATAAACATTGTTAAAATGTCTATGCTACCCAGAGCAATCTATACCTTCAATGCCATCCCGATCAAAATTCTAAAGACATTTTTCAAAGTGCTGGAACAATCCTAAAATTCGTATGGAATCAGAAAAGACCCCGAATTGCCAAGAAAATGTTGAAAAAGAAAAACAAAGCTGGGGCATCAAGTTGCCTCATTTCAAGCTATATTACAAAGCTGTGATCATCAAGACAGCATGGTACTGGCACAAAAACAGACATATAGACCAACGGAACAGAATAGAGAACCCAGATATGGACCCTCAACTCTACAGTCAAATAATCTTCAACAAAGCAGGAAAAAACATGCAATGGAAAAAAGACAGTCTCTTCAATAAATGGTGCTGGGAAAATTGGACAGCCACATGCAGAAGAATGAAACTCCACCATTCTCTAACACCATACACAAAGAAAAACTCAAAGTGGATGAAAGACCTCAATGTGAGACAGGAATCCATCAAAATCCTAGAGGAGAACATAGGCAGTAACCTCTTTGACATCGCCCACAGCAACTTCTTTCAAGATACATCTCCAAAGACTAGTGAAACAAAAGCAAAAATGAACTTTTGGAACTTCATCAAGATAAAAACTTCTGCACAGCAAAGGAAACAGTCAACAAAACAAAGAGGCAACCCACAGAATGGGAGAAGATATTTGCAAATGACACTACAGATAAAGGTCTGGTATCCAAGATCTATAAAGAACTTCTCAAACTCAACACCCAAAAAACAAATAATCAAGTCAAAAAGTGGGCAGAAGATATGAAAAGACACTTCTCTGAAGAAGACATACAAATGGCTAACAGACACGTGAAAAAGTGTTCATCATCATTAGCCATCAGGGAAATTCAAATCAAAACCACATTGAGATACCACGTTACACCAGTTAGAATTGCAAAAATGGACAGGGAAAGAAACAACAAATGTTGGAGTGGTTGTGGAGAAAGGGGAACCCTCTTACACTGTTGGTGGGAATGCAAGTTGGTACAGCCACTTTGCAAAACAGTGTGGAGGTTCCTCAAAAATTTAAAAATAGAGCTACCCTATGACCCAGCAATTGCACTACTGGGTATTTACCCCAAAGACACAGGTGTAGTGAAAAGAAGGGCCATATGCACCCCAATGTTCATAGCAGCAATGTCTGCAATAGCCAAACTGTGGAGAGAGCCGAGATGCCCTTCAACAGATGAATGGATAAAGAAGATGTGGTCCATATATACAATGGAATGTTACTCAGCCATCACAAAGGATGATTACCCAACTTTTACATCAACATGGATGGGACTGGAGGAGGTTATGCTAAGTGAAATAAGTCAAGCAGAGAAAGTCAATTATCATACGGTTTCACTTATTTGTGGAACATAAGGAATAGCATGGAGGACATTAGGAGAAGGAAGGGAAAAATGAAGAGGGGGGAATATCGGAGGGAGAGATGAACCATAAGAGACTGTGGACTCTGAGAAACAAACAGGGTTTTAGAGGGGAGGGGGGAGGGGGGATTGGTTAGCCCAGTGATGGGTATTAAAGAGGGCACGTTCTGCATGGAACACTGGGTGTTATGCACAAACAATGAATCATGGAACACTACATCAAAAACTAATGATGTAATGTATGGTGATTAACATAACAATAAAAAATTTAAAAAAAACTAATGATGTATGGTGACTAACATAATAAAATTATAAATAAATAAATAAATAAATAAATAAATATTTGTTTTCTTGTTTGGTCATTATTACATTACTTACTAATTAGTAATCTTTAGTTCAGTAATATATCCACTGCTACTACTAACAATAAAATTAAAAATAATAGTAATAGCTATATGTTGCTTGTTTACTATGTGCCAGACATTTTATCATTAATATTTATAAAAATCTTAAAGAATATCATTATTATTGTAATTACATAAATGAGGAAGATGAAGTTTAAAGAGGCCACACTTCTGGGCCAAGTTCTGAATATAGGAAGGCCTATATTGGTATACACCGTATAATTGATTCCAAGTTCTGATGACATTAAAGCCCTAGCCCAAGACTAGAACCACTATCTTCAGGTTTCTTGTAACATAAAAAAAAAAAAATCATTACTGTCTAGGGCATATTACCATGATATCTTGTTATCTGTAGCATGCTAACATATTTATGTACATCTCTGAACAAAAATCTATTTTTTATATTACACACAAACAGGATAAAAACTATAATTATAGACTAGTGTAAAGCAAGACAGTTTTTACTATAAAGTTCACAAAAACTAAAGAAATATTAGGTCAGATTACTAAATCATAATATTTCCAAGCCAAAAATGGAATACACTTTAACAAATCTGAAAAAAATATTTTTGTAATTTTAAATTTGTTCATATTAAATATTTTATAAGGTTAGAGGTATTACTTATACTTATCAGCACCATATTTTTAATTAGAGCTTAATGATTTTAATCAAGTACTTATATGTTTAATTGATTTCAATGAATATCATCAGACTTCTTACATCTTTGCTACCCTTATTCTTGAGTTATTTTTATTTGCCAATTAGTAATCACAACATAAATGTCTTGAGCTTTTTTTTTTTTTCAAATGTAACATCTGGAAGGTAACTGAGCTACATGAAAATAATTTTTGGACCACAATCATTTTTCACTGAAAGCTATGAAAACAGTGTTTTATCTTTGCCACTTACTGTTTTAAAAAGTTCTGCCTGTCTTTATTTTCAAGTAAACATTTTTTTTTAATTCAAAAACTTTTAGAAGTCTGTGTGTTTGTGTATTCTTTTTCTTTAATTATGTTGTAACACAGTAAATGTGTCTAAAATCCATCTGGTCTTTGTGAGATTTGAAATATGTTTAACTTTTTTTCTATTCATATTATTTTAATTATAATTCCTGTTCCACGTGCTCACTATGATTGTATTTTCATGATTTGTTCTCCATTGTCTACTATCATCATTCGACTCCTTTTCATTATTTTATCTCCATTTTATGTGTATTCTGGAAAAGTTTCCCACATTTATTTGTGTATCATTACTCTGATATTTACTGCCTCAAACTTTAGCTCCTGGTTTCATTATTATTTCTCATTATCTAATCTTGATTTCTTTTTATGTTGTTCTATTGTGGTTTAATAGGAAGGCAATGTGCACAGTGGTTAGGCACATGGTTTCTGGAGCTATCCGCACTTATCAGTTGGCTCCTAGGGCAAGTTAGTGACCTCTGTACATCAATTCCTTATCTATAAAACAGAAGAGTAATGGCAATTTCCTCAAAAGTAGTTAGAGATAAATGAGTTATAATATGTAAAGTTATTAGAATGTCTTACATATGGTACTGCTATATAAATGTGCATTATTACTAATAGATACAACATACCTCTATATCTGAATATTAAATTGTTCACATTTAATATTTTTTATTATTATGTTATGTTAATCACCATACATTACATCATTAGTTTTTTACGTAGTGTTCCATGATTCATTGTTTGTGTATAACACCCAGTGCTCCATGCAGAACGTGCCCTCTTTAATATTTACCTATGTTTCCTGAACTAACTATTCCTGAGAAAGACTTTTTTAATAGGGTACTCAGAAAAATTTTTTTTAATTGGAAATTTTTCATTATGCACATGAACCAAGAAATTCATATAAAGAGAGTTCTAAATATTCTGGATTTAGAAAATATAAGGAACTGTGCTAACTCCTATTCTAAAATCAAACCTTGGATTAAGAATCCAGGAATACTCTTTATAGAAGGAGATCTTACAGTTCTAATGAGGCTTTATAATATCCATTCTTCTTTTTTATGTGCTCAATGAAACCCCTACTTTCACACACCTAATACATGTCAAATATTGTTCTAGGCATTAATGTCCCTCTTTCTTGGAGTTTAAACATTTAAGTTTAGAGAGACAGATGATGATCATGATCATGATAATACATTTTCATTAATGGTAAGTGCTACAAAAATACAACCTAGAAAATGGAATATAGAATGATTCTAAGTGCAGGGCTGACCACCTTAGAAAAAAAAATCAGTCATGAAAAATATATCTTAATGAAGCATCAGTTGAAGAAAGAACTGAATAACAAGAAGTAGTCAAATTATAGAAACATTTCTGGAGAAGGCCTTCCAGTTACTGACATGAGAATGAATCTACTGGGTTCAAAAAAAAAAAAAAAAAAAAAAACATGGTCAAGGGAGGGAGACTTGACAGGGATCAAATGAGATATAGAAAGTGGAAATCATGTAGTAAATTATAGATAAAGACAAAAAAATGTATTTTATTTTAAAAGGCTATAGTGATTGATGATACAATCATTATGGTGTATTACATGGATTATAAGTGCAAGTATGGAAGCATGAAAAATCATTGAAGAGAATATTATTGTTGATGAAATGAGATATGGTAATACCAATGGGTGGTAACAGTTAAATGCTGGAGAGTAAGTTGTGAGCCTACAGGAACTCAGAAAGAACTAATATGGAAGAAGAAGGGAAGAGAGGAAACAAGGCTGACTCATATATAAACATACGCACACAGATACATACATATATATGTAAATATAAATAGGTATAGATATGTACACATACATATTTCTTATTTACAGATATTCATACTATTTAAAAAAATCTCATCAAGCTCTCTATTCTATAAGAGAATCCTAATACAGGAGGTATAATAGTAGGAAGTCCAAGTAAGAGAAGACTAAGATTGAAATAGGGTCAGGAATAGAAGGATTAAAAGTAAAATATAAATGTTAGAGAAACTAAGAAAAAAATCATCAGGAAGTAGTAACTGAATAATCATATTGGGATAGGAGGGATTTGGTCATATAGAACAAAAAACCCCAAAATTTAGAGGCTGTATGCTTTGAAGCTAAGAGTGGGTGTCAGTTTGGGAGAGAAGGCCATGAGTCTTGTTTTAAACATATTGAATTTGAAATAAAAAGATAAACAAATAGAAATTCTCTTTGGGCATGTGGCATCATCTCTCAGGAGAGAATGAGACTAAAGTATCTGCATATAGGTGATGGCTAAAGAATCCAAATGAGTAAGGTCCCTGTAAGAGAGAATAGCGAAAGGATCAGAGAACAAAGATAACATTTCTAAAAGTATTATGCCTTTTCCCTTTCTGTTCCTTTTTATGTAGTCACAAATATTTAAGAGCAAATACAGGAGTAAATGTGGAATGGATTAGCTATTTTAAATTCTTATTTAAGAATTTAATTACTGCTTGAAGTATAACTACCACCAAATTCATATACTTTATAAGTAAGGATAAGACAACATGTGTGAATGGATTTCTCGTGGTAATTTCAATTTATGGGCAAGTTTTGTTGTAGATTTTTCTTTTATTTAGCACACATATTTTAATGTCTAGTTCTCTGTGATAGCAGCTTATAAAGGGTAAACTAAAATGATATAGAAAATTTGATATGAACTATTATTTTTCTTAAAAGGAACTGGACCTTTATGATTTTCTGTCAGAATAAATTAAACTATTTTTATAGGAGTAAATTCCATAATTTTATACTATCTTACTTTCTTCGACTGCTTTGGAAGAAAAAAAAATTAGCCACACTCTTCAGCTTATGGCTTTCAATAATACTGTGCCTTGAACTCTCAAGAATGATGGCACTAGAAGAAATCAATAGAGATAATCTGTTCCATATACTATCTTCTAAACTAAAATCTCTCAGATAATAAGTATTTATTGTGTAGATCTCAAATTTTAAGGTACATCAATCAGACTCACTTAAGGTGCTCCTTAATAATAGAGAATCTCGGGCTTTGCCCTCAGAGATCCTAACTCCAAAGACACAAAGTGAGGCTAAAAATCTGTATTAAGGCTGTTAAGGCTGTTTCATCTGGTAGACCAGTCAGTTAAAGTTACTGATTTATTAAATCTTCACAGATTGCCCAACATTGTATTCAATGACATAACTAAAATTCCTAAATAGGTGATTTTGTTTAATCATCAATTCTGCAAAAATTCTCTGCTTATGTTGGGACAGGAGAGATTTAAGCTAGATTAAAGGCCTCTGACTGAGGATCAGTTCAAAGAGAAAGAAGGCAGGCACATTAGACTTCTGGAAAAGCATATGAAGTAGGGGCACCTGGGTGGCTCAGTCAGTTGACTGACTCTTGATTTCAGCTCAGGTCATGATCTCAGGGCAGTGAGATCGAGCCCTGCATCTGGCTCCACACTCAGCAGGGAGTCTGCTTGAGATTCTCTCTGTCCCTTCCCTCTGTCCCTCCCCTCCATCTTTCAAAATAAATGAACAAATCTTTTTTTAAAAAAAACTACAATAATTAGCTAAGGGATACTTAAAATAAGATAAATGTGACATCAAAAACATGAAATGTAGGCTGGAGGGAGTAAAAATGCAGTTTTTGAATGTGTTCATATTTAAGTTGTTAATCTATTTAAAATACATTTATATACACAGGATGATATATGTGAACCTCACAGTAACCACAAAACAAAAACTTATAAATACACAAAAGAAAATGAAAGAGAAATCTAAACATAACACTGAAGAAATTCATCAAATCACAAGGGAAGAAAGAGAAGAAAAAAGAAACAGAGAAGAATTACAAAAATAGTGAGCAAAAAATCAACAAAATGGCAATGAGTACATATCTATTAATAATTAAATGTAAATGGACTAGAGTCCCCAATTAAAAGACATAAAGTGGCTGAATGGATAAAAGACAAGACATATCTATATGCTACCTACAAGAGACTGACTTCAAAAGTAGGACCTACACAGACTGAAAGTGAAAGTTTAGAAAAAAATAGTCTATGAAAATTAAAAGAAAGCTATTGTAACTATATTCCTATCAGACAAAACAGACTTTAAAATAAAGACTATACTGGACTTCTGTGGAAGATGGTGGAGTAGGAAGATCCTAAGCTCACCTCATCCCATGGATACCACTAGGTAACACCCACCTCAGGGTAATTAACCCAGAAAATGACCCAAACACTAGCGGAACAGACTCTCCAGAGGTAGATGTAAAGAAGATGCCATATCAAAGAAGGTAGGAAAGGCAAAGATGCAGTCACAGCAGGACTGTCCTCAGGAGAGAGGAACACCACAGGTGCCTGGAAAGGGAAAAGAAACAGATCCTCACACCAGGCAGCCCACGGATAAAGAAGCACATTCAAAAGGCTATAGCTATATATTTGTATTTATGTGGACTCCTGGAAAATCAAAACTATAGAGAACAAACTGATGGTTACCAGAGGGAAGGTGGATAGGCGGATGGGTTAATCAGGTAATAGGAATTAAGGAGTGCACTTATGATGAGAACTGGGTATTGTATGGAAGTATTGAATCACTATATTGTACACCTGAAACTAATATTACACTGTATATTAACTAATTGGGATTTAAATCAAAACTTAAAAAAAACATGAAATAAAATTTGAAAGGATATACGCAATCCAGGTTTATTGCAGAATTATTTACTATAGCCAAATTATGAAAGCAACCCAAGTGTCCATCAATAGATACACATGCACACACACACACACACACACACACACACTGAAATATTACTCAGCCATAAAAAAGAATGAAATCTTGCCATTTGTAACATAGATGGAGCTAGACAGTATAATGTTAAGGGAAATAAGCCAGTCAGACAAAGACAAATGCCATATGATTTCTCTGATATGTGTAATTTAACAAACAAAACAAAGAAAGGGAAAAAGGAGAGAGAAAGAGAAATCAAGAAACAGATCTTTAATTATAGAGAACAAATTGATGGTTGCCAGAGAGGAGGGGGTTAAATAAGTGATGGGGATTAAGGGGTGCACTTGTCATGATGTGCACTGGGTGATGTATGGAAGTGTTGAATCAGTATATTATATGCCTGAAACTAATATAACACTGTATGTTAACTGGAATTAAAATAAAAACTTAAAAGAAAAAAAAGAATAGAGTAAAAACCTATACTTCATCCATGATGCCTAATAAGAATGTTTAATTCAAGATATAATTACAGGACACCTAACATAATGTGTGATGGTAAACTGTAGTTGTATGGTCTATAAGAATAACATATTATTTTGGAACTTCACATTTCATGCAGGTATAAAATGTAAAGAGGTAATAATCAATTGGAAGAATTAACATTCATCTTTAAGTATAACAAAATAATTATTTTAAGACTGTTTTTAAAATCTTTGCCTGGTTATTTAATCCTAGTAAAATTTATGTTGATACATTAGCCAGTTAAAAATTTGTGAAACACATTTTAGATGTAAGATCATCATATTAATTTTATAGGATTAGGGTAATAATTATCATAATGAAAATAAGATTTTTCTCCTGATGATGTATTCTGTCTACTTCCTTGATAGAAGTCTTAGTGAGCAGGTCTCTTCTTATTCATAAATCCACATAAATCTCCAGACCAACAGACTGGTCTGGCTCATGTTCATACGGCACTGCCTCGCAGCTACGCACTCTAATTAGTCAAGGTCATTTAAATACATTTTGCATGAAGCACCTAAAGCTCAATGTGCCATTTTGTGTATTTATCAAATTACTAATCAATATGCTACACCACAGTTACAGCAGGCCTTCAGCTACCAGAGGATGCTACATGAATTAAAATTGTCCAGGCCATCATCTGCATAAACAAAATTAGTGTATGCCATTATTTTTCATGATAGAGGGCAATGGAATGTGTTCTAAATAGAAATAAATCACCATCAGTATCTTACGTAAGCTTAAAATGCTTTATTTTAAACTTTAAAAAACCTAGCATTAAAGTGGCTTCAGTTTCACTTTCTCTCTTCAACATATTACCTCCACTCTACTGGTAAAGTAATTTATTCCATCCTCTGTGGAGAGCCAGGATCTTATTTGCCAGCATATTTATCTTTTCTGCCACTGCACTGTCATTCATCTGCAATCTCCACAGAGGACCAAACCTGTGCAGAATTGCAATTAGGATTGATTCAACTAAATCCAGGCCACAGAACTGATGCTGACAGGGTGACCTCAAGAGAATTTAAGATGCTGGGTTAGAAAACACACAGCACATGCTAATACACACACACACACACACACACACACTCTTTCTCTCTCTCTCTCTCTCTGTCTCTCTCTCTCATTCCATCACTCATTGGGCTTTGCATGTACTTATTATACTGACCAGAACAGACATTTTTTAAAAATGTTTGTATTACAATGAAAAAGTAAACTGTTTCTCAGCAATTTTTTCTTTTTTCTTTTCAAATTTTATTATATTATGTTAATCACCATACATTACATCATTAGTTTTTGATGTAGTGTTCCATGATTCATGGTTTGCGTATAACACCCAGTGCTCCATTCAATATGTGCCCTCTTTAATACCCATCACCAGGCTAATCCACCCCCCACCCCCTCCCCTCTAGAATCCTCAGTTTGTTTCTCAGAGTTCATAGTCTCGTATGGCTCGTCTCCCCCTCCAATTCCCCCTCTTCGTTTTTCCCTTTCTACTATCTTCCTTTTTTTTTTTTTTTAACATATAATGTATTATTTGTTTCAGAGGTACAGGTCTGTGATTCAACAGTCTTACACAATTCACAGTGCTCACCATAGCACATACCCTCCCCAGTGTCTATCACCCAGCCACCCCATCCCTCCCACCCCCCACCACTCTCAGCAATTTTGAAAACCTAGAGAAAAAAAAAAACTTCCATAGATTGGGGCACCTGGGTGGCTCAGTCGTTAAGCATCTGCCTTCGGCTCAGGTCATGATCCCAGGGTCCTGGGATTGAGCCCCACATCGGGCTCCCTGCTTTGCAGGAAGCCTGCTTCTCCCTCTCCTACTCCCTCTGTTTGTGTTCCTGCTCTCGCTATCTCTCTCTCTGTCAAATAAATAAAATAAATTTTAAGAAAATTAAAAAAAAAACTTTCACAGAAATTTCTATGTTGAGGTTTAAATGGCAGTTTGTAAAGAACAGAAACCTAATTTCCACTAAGGCTATGTACCTTTAGCTTTCTCTTCAATCTGTGCAGAATTGAAATAGAATGCAAAGCAATAAGGATAAAGTTGCTCTGTTCTCACATTCTTGTTGTCCCAGATCTTCAACAGTTCCATCATAATCACCAAAAGAGCATCACCTGTGTGTCAGTTAAATGCTCTAATACAATTTCCCAAATAATTCTTGGTTCAGTGGGACAGTTTCATGGATTCAAAAGGCAGTAGCTGCAAGCACAAGCAATAAGCTATGAGTTTCTCTGACCTATCATATATAACATGTCTTATCAATCCTGAGGTTTTGCACCTTACATTAGGAGTCATCTATTATAGATGACCTGTCCCCATTCTTATTACACAGAAGGGAGGAAAGTTTGCCATGAGGGAATGAGTCAAACTTACTCCTTAAAGTAAAAAGGAAATTGGAAATGGATAATAACAGTAGCTGAGTAATCTTCTCTAAGTAGATTTTCTTTACATTTTTCTCTCAGGAGACAGAATTTTGCTCTCCCAAAGGGATAATGTTGGATGGGTAAGAACAATCTGATTTAATCTAATAAGGGAAATGAGAACATCGCAGAAAGCAAAATTCAATAAAGGAAAATCAAACTGAGCAAAGGAAAGGATTATGTAGTTTGGTTAATAGAATAGAGGATGAGGTGTCAAAACTCCCTCATTCTTTTTTCCTGCTTAACCAAATCACTTCAAGAAAAAGTTCAATAAAAGAAAAAGAGCTCCTCCTCCCCCACAATATAGTCAAAGTCTATCAAAACATGTTGTAGTGGGCATTAAGATTTTAAATTTCTTAAAAAGTGCACTGCATTAATTTTGTGAGAGAAATAATAATGAATTCCATTCTCCCCACATGAAGACCATGAAGACCAGATTTTTTTCCCTTCTTATAGTAGAAACTATAATAGGCATTCTATACTATCTTTCCACTCTGGGTCAAGAAAACCACTAAAATGGCAGCTGACATTTTACATATAATTCTCAGAATTGTCCATAAGAATGCAAGAAGGAAAAAGTAAGGTCTCATCCAATATCATTGAGCCTCTTTGAACGTGGGTTTACTGAAATTTTTATTTCCAGACTTTAAAGGAAAACTCTACAACATATATCTCTCATCTTCACAGCAGTATCATACATATAAATACTTTTAGAGAATAATGAGCCAGATTGTCTATAAGACATATTGCTATTCATACTACCTGAAAAGCATGATACCATTTAGCATCTTACTACTTTTCATATTTTATCACTGCTAATCAGAAAAAGTGTCTAGTAAGTACAAGAAAAATTTTGTTCATATAATTTATCCTTTGGTATAAAGTATCAATGTGCTTTAATTCACAGTAACAGATGAAGAGGTATTATGTCCCTACTTACAAAGGAAAATTATTTCCTGTTTCTGTTTATAACTATTAAACTGCTTTTATGAAGTATTCAGAACCTCCATTCTAAATGAAATTACAGAAGAATAACATTCCAGCAGTTAAGATAATTATTAAAACAGAAAGAAAAAGATGTTTCATTAAGTATTTGTGGCAGTCGGGGTACTACACAATCCAAGTTGGATTTTGAGTTTTACATCACAGAAGCTGAGTTTTATTACCATGAGGTGATTTTGAACAAGTAAATAAATCATATTAACCACACCGCCTAAAACATTGATTCATACACCTGAATATTTATGTTTTTTTACCTGAGAATATGGGATATATATTTCCAGTTACCAAAAGTGAATCAATTTGTTTTCTATAACACGATCATCTCAAAATTAAGATATTTAAAAAAACCAAACTTAGAATTATAAAGTAGTTATGCATGTGTGAAGTCAGAATAAAGGTAGTTTCACGGTTTTACCTGCTATTTGATCCCATGTGGTAAAGCTGGAAGAATTTTTAATGGTAGTGTCGATCAGATACAGCAGCTAAATAAATACTTAAAAGATCTTACTATCCACTTCCAATATTTGTTATTACTCAACAAAATCTTCTATTATTAGCACATTTCTATATAATAAACATCTTTTCATTATAGATTTTTTATTAATTACACTTCAATTGTTGCCTTTTTTCCACACAGATATACTTCAAATCTCTCATAAGACTGAAGAAGGAACTTCAATCCAATCACAAATACGAATTGCTTTATAGTTTTATATGCTTCAGAAGCTTTTTAGAGGTGGCTTATCTTATCTACTTTATGTTAAGTATTTTTATTTTTAGCTTCTGAATACTTTTTAAATTTTGGGGTGTTTACCCTACTAAAACCTGCAGCCTGCTATGTACCGCTGACTCAAGTATTATCTGTGTGGGCAGGAAAGATTCATAAAATATTTTTATGCATCACTGATTTTTAAATAGCATTTATTATGTTATTATTGACTATAAAAGAAACTTGTGTTTTATAAGCTTAAATATTTCTAAGTGTAGATAACAGACAACCCATCTTAAATTGGTTTAAATAGTAAGAGTACTATTTCATATAACAAGAAATGCAGAGCAGGCATAATTCCGGGGCTAGTTTATTCACTGACTCAATGACATAATCAAGAACTTATGTATTTATGATCTTTCAGCTCAACCAACCTCAGTATCAGTGCTATTCTAATGGTGGCCAGATAGATAAATATGTAGACCAGGAATCATTTTCAACATATTAATAAGCCGGCCATGAAATATTCCTTCTTGTTCATTATTTTATGAGTATCTTTCCCAAATGCTTCTTTAGCATATTCCTCTCACATTTCATTGACTCATACTATATTTTGTGCCCATATCTAAATTAATCATTGGCAAGGCAATGAAATCAAAGTAATGGCTTTAGAAAAATTAATGATTTCCAAACTTTACTATGCATCAGAATCACCTAAAGGAATTGTAAAAACACAGATCATGAGTTCCCACCAAAATGTTCACATCAGTATGTCTTTGGTGGGTAAGATAAGTTCCAGTTTCATAAGTCCGCAGATGATACTAATGCTTTCGGTCCTGGAGCCACACTTTGAGAACTGTTGTTCTAGTGTATACATTTGAAGATCTTCTGAAAGACTATACATGAGTTCAAAAATCCCCTTATAGGATCAAGATGTAACTTTTGCATCAGAAGAATCAAATTCAGTGACCATTATCGTATCATACGCACAAAAGTTTCAAGCTAAGGTTTATTAGGAAAGCCCAGGAATGGAACCTTTAGGCAAAGTTTTGCTATGCAAGATTATTACAATCTGTTGAATGTAAATATTAAGAAAATGCATTGTATTTTGAGCATGTGCTCAAGCTAAAACTGAGCGCTTTTGAAATCTAGGAAATCTAAAAACAAGCAAAAAATCAAATAAAATTTAAAAGCTACAAGGATTTTTTTTTTTAGTTTACAAATAGAAAATAATTTGTTTGAGACCAATAGTTTGAGAAAAACAATCTTAAGAGCCATGTGAAGAATTTGCAATGCAAGTGACATGTGTGTGTATATATATATATACACTCTTCTGAATATATATAATTAAAATATATAATTCAGAAGAGAATTGCATGGCTGGGTCTGGAGTAGGCTGAGATCAAGATTTTGAAAGTTTCAGTCTATAGGTAATAGTTATAACCATTGGGGTTCATCCAACAGTTATCAAGTGAGAGGGAAAGGGATAAGAAGAAAGTTATAACTAATATTAGTACTTCAGGGGCTTATTGAGAAAAATCATCTAACAAAAATGTATAGGAAATAATGATCAGAGAAGTGAGTTTAAAGTGAGTTTAAAATGGATGGCAATTATTTAGAAGAGAGCAGTCAAAGGACCCAGAGGTCAAGTAAGCGAGGGACTGACTATAACTCATTGTACTGGGTTATTAGGAAATCACTGCTGACCTTGGCCCAGGAAAAAAAAAAAATGGAAGTGGGATAAAAAGATAAATTAAGCTCTTTTAAAGAGGAAAATAATAGTGTGAGTATGAAAGAATATGGTGGGGATTATATATACAAAGGATTATAACATTTACAGAGAAAGGCAATATGTGGTGGAGACCTAATGGATGACCTCGAGGGATATATTTAACCTAGTGCAAACTCCCAAGAGCAAGGAATTTAGCTAACAGTTCCACATTATCAGACCATTTGGATTTACATTTGAAAGTGTGTCAAGTAGAAGAAGAAAAAAAAAACCGTAGAACTGCTAAGAATATTTTTGATCAGTCCACCAGGCTAAGACATTTCATGAATAAAATCTGAAATAAGCTGCAAAAGCAGGGTACACAGTGACACGGTTAAAAAGATATTGTGAAATAGCAACTCATCTAGAAATGAGACGATAGGTTTAAGTGTCTGCCAAATTATTTGATTTAGAGGTAGAGAAGAGTTTTAATTGATGTAAGGAAGAGCTGAAAACTTGCTAAAAATGTGGTTTAAGAACTCCACAGAAAGTCGTATGTAGTTAGTGTTTCGAATCCTGACAGAATAATGCCATTCTATCATCAGGTATAGGACAAGCAAGGACACATGCATGCGGATTGTCCAAGAGCAGGAGACACTTAGAACCAAACCAACCTCCAAGGCCCAGACATAAAACTGAAAATGGAAAATATAGGCTTCTAACATTGGCTCAGTAAAAGAGAGGTAAGTGGTAATAGGAGAAGGGCAGATTAAGGGAACGGGAAGACAGTAAAATGGAGTTTCCACGGAAAATAACATTTGTATTCAGAGACTGGAACAATGGACAAACTGACATTAGATGAAAATAACCCAAGTTAGAGTGTGGGCCTGCTTTGGAAAATATAATTACATGCCATGCCTATAAAAACCAGCTTTTGTTAAGAGGAATGGGGAAACACCTAGGGAAATTTCTGAAGAAAACACAGAACTAACTATAGATTCTCATGAATTCTTACCAAAGTAAAAAAAAAAAAAAAGCAGAAAATGGAGCAATAGAAATAAAGGAGTTAAAGAAAAGACCATGTACACACACACACACACACACACACACACACACACACAATTCTGTAGATTATAGACCAAAACAGGAGCATGTAAAATAAGTTAAATACAAAGCAGGCTGAGGAAACTGCCTACCATAATTAAAGGAAGAACTGGAGAAATAGGAAGAAATGGATGGAATTAGGTCTATTGTTTTCATGAACCACTGGGATATGATTGAATGCATAGGTAAATTTGTTTTGCTTGTACAGTGTCAAGCTTAAGAATTGTAAATGAGTTACACACAATGGCATTTTTATTTTTAAAAATATACTGCTGAAAATCAAAGGGGATAATGCAAGTGAAAGTGTTTTGATGAAGTTAAGAGTTCTATGTGGAAGATGCAATTATTATCTTTACCTTGTAATTCCAGTGCTGGTTTTCAGTCCTTAAACCTTTGCTCATATCTAAGCAATTTGAATTCATTCTATGGCTAAGATGTCATTATCTTGTATCTAAGGCTCTACTAAATTCTAAATATATTTCGTCTAAGTGTGCACCTTCTGTCAACTCATTCGCAAAGCTATCAAGAAAATCCATCAATTTTTCTAGCTTGTTTTTGATTAAAAGAAAAATAATTTTCCATGTACTCTTTTCAAGAAAGAACATGCTTATTTTTTAAATATTTGTATTCCTATTTCAACAAGAAAAAAAAGAGAGGTTATACGTCAAAAGCCCTATTTTAGTAGGTTTAAAAACACAAGTAAAATAAATCAATACTATGCATTTCAGAGCTCTGTTATAAATATTCCTACCAAAACACAACTCTATCTTCCAGTTCATATTAAAAGTGATGAATGGGGAAGTCATTTGTGTTTTAACTGTATCTGCAATAGTCTATTTTTTCAAAATAATAAGTGAAACAAAAAGCAAATTTTTTTTAAGTTGGACGTTGATAATATGTATTTCATTGTCTTGGTCTCTATACATTTTCCCATATTGTGAACCTTTTCTTATTAAAAATAGAAACAGTAAAGGCCATGTTTTTAAAAAGTGAGAAATCATGTAAGTAATGTAATGAAGATTATAAAATAATGATAGCATTACTTCACAGAAATATAAGGAGATAAAAAAAAGTGGTATACATATATGTGCTACATTTCCTCTTTTCTTAAAAATTAATTTAGAAAATTGTCAGGCCACTCACAGTGAAAAAAATATTATGTTTGAACTATACGAAATTGCCAGTACTTAATTATGTTTTGGCCAACAAAGTGTAAATTTCTTATGGTTAGCCTGTATGAAATATCTCTGACTACTTAGCATTTTGAAAAGTTTCATATTAATTACAATTTAAGATAAATCTGAAACCTTAATTTTTTTAAGATTTATTTATTTGAGAGAACTAGAGAGAGAGGGAGGGAAGAAGCATGAGCAGGAGGAGGAGTAGAAGGGGAAGGAGAGGAAAGGCGAAGGAATCTCAAGCAGACTCTGCGCTGAGTTGAGCATGAGCCCCATGTGGGGCTTGATCTCATGACTTGAGATCATGAGCTGAGCTGAAACCAAGAGCTGGTTGCTTAACCAACTGAGCCACCAGGCACCCCTGGATCCTTAACGCTTTAATGTGATGGAAACATTCTGTTAAATTTTTAAGATAACCACCTGATATATTTATATAGCATTTATTTTCCAATGGATTTGATTTAGTTATATTAAAATTTTCTTAGTGCTAGCTGTCTTTATGACAATTTAGACATATTTTAATTTTATAGAGAGAGTCATCTTAAAAAGAAGTGAGCCTCAACAGGCCTAGAACCTGGAACTTATGCCTCTGCTTTTCTTATCAACAGAGACAATTTGTTAAATTTTGCATATAACCTAAAAAGCTGCCTACGTACGAAAAAGAAAAAAAAAATACCTGTCATCCTAAAATTAGGAAATTTCAAAGAACTCTGACTGTAAAAAGTCAGAATTATCCAAATCCCTTGCAGATGAATAAAAAATGAGCACATTCAATGATCATGTTACTTCTCAAGCAAATGTTGCATAAGGAGCAAAGGTAGATGATTTCATCTATAAGTAAAAAATAACTGTACTATCAATTTTATGAACTTTTCACAAAGCTGCTGTGAAATAAGAGGTCTAATGGCCATTTGAAATTCCTTCAGAGCCATCTAAAATTCTTTTGAAAATGTTCTTATTAAAGCCATACATTAAAGTTATATTTCATCATGACCAGGTGAGATTTATTCCAGATATACAAGACTGATTCAACATTGGAAAATCAATCAAAGTAGTCCTCCATATTAACAAGCCGATAAAGAAAAATCATACACTCTGAATTGACTCAAAAGAAAAAAAAAAAAAAGAAATTAACAGGGGCACATGGGTGGATCAGACACTTGAGGGTATGACTCTTGATTTCAGCTCAGGTCATGATCTTGGGGTCAGGAGATCAAGCCCCAAGATGGGCTCCACACTCCATGCAGTCTGCTTGCAATTCTTTCCCTCTCCCTCTGCCCCTCTTCCTGCTCATGCTCTCTTTCTCTCTCTCTCTTTGTCTCAAATAAATAAAATCTTTTTAAAAATTTGACAAAAACCAACACCTATTTTCAGCAAGTTAGGAATAGAGGGGAATTATCTCAATTTAATAAAGACCATCTACATAAACCTGTAGTTAACCTCATACTAATGACTGAAAGACTGAATATATTTTTCCTAAAATAGGGAACAAGGCAAGGGTGTCTGCTTTCACTATTCTAAACAATGGAAGTTCTGAGTGAGTACAATAAGACAAAAAAAGAAAATGGATACAGATTAGAAAGGAAGAAATAAAACTGATCTATTTAAAGATGACATAATTTTCTACATAAGAAAATCCCAAGGAATTTACCAAAATAAAAAAACCTCCTATACCTAATAAGTGAGTTTACCAATGTCATAGGATCAAGACAAAAATCAATTGCATTTCTGTATACTAACAATGAACATGTAGGAACTGAAATTAAAAACACAATACTCTTTATAATCACTCTGAAGAAAATTAAATACCTAAGTATGCACTTAATAAAATATGTATAGGACCTTAACTTGAAAATTATAAAATGCTGACAAAAGAAATCAAAGACCTAAATAAATAGAGAAATATTTCATTGTCATTGATTGGAAGACTCAACATAGTAAAAATGTCATTTCCCCCGAAATTGATTCATAGGTTTGATGAAATTTCTGCCAAAATTCCAGCAAAGTTTTTGGTAGGCATTAACAAGTTAATTCTAGAATTTATATAGAAAGGTATAGGCCATAGACCTTACAGTTCCAGGACTAGCTAAAATAATATTGACAAAGAAGATAAAGGAGGGATCATTCTACTTGATATTAAGGCCTACTATATAGCCAAATTAATCAAAATAGTGTAATTTTGGTAGAGGTCTAGACACATTGATCAATAAGATAGAATAAAGGTGTTCTAATTCATATCAATATGCCCCACTGATTTTTTTTAAGATTTTATTTATTTATTTGTCAGAGACCGAGAAAGAGAGAGAGAGCACAAGCAGGAAGAGGGGCAGAGGGAGAGCGAGAAGCCTGCTCCCCGCTGAGCAAGGAGCCCGATGCGGGACTTGATCCCAGGACCCTGGGATCATGATCTGAGCTGAAGGCAGACGCTTAACTGACTGAGCCACCCAGGTGTCCCTGCCCAACTGATTTTTGATAAAGATGTAAAAACAATTCAATGGAAGAAAGATAGCCTTTTCAACATGTGGTAATGGAAAAATTAGAAATCCATAAGCAAAAATATGAATTTTCATCTAAGCTTCTTACTTATTCAAAAATTACTTCAAAGTGATCATGGTTCTAAATGTAAAGTGTAAAACTAAACTCTAAACTCTAAACCTTTTAGAAAAAATATGAGAAATCTTCAGGATCTAGGGCTAGTCAGAGTTTTTAGACTTGACACAAAAAGTATGACCATTAAAGGAAAAATTGGTACATTGGATCTCATCAAAATTAAAAATTTTGCTCTATAAAATCCCATGTGAAGAGAATTAAAACACAAGCTATAGAATTGTAGAAAATATTTGAATACCACATATCCAGCAAAGGACAAGTAACTGAAGTATATTAAAACCTTTAAAATTTAACAGGAAAAATTCAACCTGATAATAAAATAGGCAAAAAATGTGAAAAGACAGCTTGCTGAAAAATATATACAGATGGAAAATAAGAATAAGAAAATATATTCAATATTAGGAAAATGTAAAGAAAAAACACAATGAGATATCACTATATACCTGTCATAAAATAGTAAATCATAAAAATATCAAAAAGTGGGCGCCTGGGTGGCTCAGTTGGTTAAGCGACTGCCTTCGGCTCAGGTCATGATCCTGGAGTCCCTGGATCGAGTCCCGCATCGGGCTCCCTGCTCGGCGGGGAGTCTGCTTCTCCCTCTGACCCTCCCCCCTCTCATGTGCTTTCTCTCTCATTCTCTCTCTCTCAAATAAAGAAATAAAAAAAAAAAAAAAATCTAAAAAAAAAAAAAAAAAATATCAAAAAGTGAAAATACCAGGATTCAGGGAAATTGACTATTCTTATATTTATGGTGGAAATGCAAAATGGTATGACAACACTGGAAAACAGTTACAAAGTTTCTTATAAGTGTAAATATGCAATCACCATAAAATCCAGCAATTGTACTCTTGGGCATTTACCCCACAGAAATAAAACTGTGTTACCCAAAACTCATAAATCAATGTAGCACTTTTATTAATAATAGCAGTTTTAGTCATAATATAATTCATAATAGCCAAAACCTGGATAGCCAAATACCAGAATAGCCAAATACTAGATATAGCCAAGTACTAGATACCATTTAACATGTGACTGTAGAAACAATATGTGAATGATTAAACTATTACATACATGCCATGGAATACTACTTAGCAATAAAAACCAACAATTGTTGATTCAAGCAACAACTTTGAAGAATCTCCAGGGTATTAAGATGAGTTAAAAGTGGTTATCCTAAGAGATAGATGCTGTATGATTCTATTTGTATAACATTGTGAAATGGCAAAATTTCAGAAATGGAGAGGAGTAGTTGTTGCCAGGAGTTAGGTGACATAGTGGGTAGGGGTACAGGGAAGAGAGGTGGGTGTGATGATCAAAGGATAAGAGCCACATGAGCAGTCCTTGTTATGAAACCACTCAGTATCTTGACTAAAATAAATAAATAAACCTAAACATTTGACAAAATTATATAGAACTAAAATACACACACAATTAGAAATGAGTATAGGTAAAACTAGGCAAATCTGAATTACATGAGTAAATTGCATCAGTGTCAATAACCTAATGTGATGTTCTACTATAGTTTTTGCAAAAAATTTTACCATTATGGGACACTGGGTGAAGAGTACAATGAGATATCTCTGCATTATTTTTTTACAATGCATAGAAAATCTACATTTGAGAGATAAAAACTCAATATATTTTCATTGGTATTGCCATTTTTCTCCCAGTTTTATTTACAAAACACTTTCTTTTTAGGTTTTAATTTGCAAAATAATTTAGTATTGAGTAATTTTACTTTGGAGGAAATAATTTATACATAGGTACATATGCATTCACTGTGTTAGGTGATAGGTCAGTATAATCTGCAACACTGACAAGTTGTGACATCATTAATTCCAACCAGCTATGACTTAATCTATACGTCTTCATGTATGAGGCCTTAACTTATTTAATATTTTATAGGCATTTAAAAACATTCCACCTGCAGAAAATCTTTCCTAAAAGACCATGTAGTAAAGACAGACAGTTAGCTGGTACATCAGGCACCACATTCATGACAAGGGAAAGTGCTGAGCGTTGTAGTAAGTGTATAAATGAGCCAGAGCTCTTGAAGGCTCTGCAATCAATCTCACTTTAAAATGAATGGGTTATCTTGATGATAGTTTTGTTTGTGTGTTTGGTACTCAACTGAATCCGTTTGGATAAGTAAAACTTGGAAGGAGGCATTCTATCTCTTTTCAACAATCAAACATCTTATCGATAAGCTAGTTTTCAGAACTGAATTTAATTTATTTAATCTATTAACATCAAACTTATTTGTAACTCATAGGAAGAAAAATAGAATAGTGAGGATTCTGCTCATTTAAGTTCAGTTATGTTAAATTATGTATCAGCGGAACATCTATACCGTAGGTTCTGCTGGCATGAGTCAGAACGCACATGTCCCCAAAATCATCTCCTTCCTCTCCTGTAAATTCTAAGACCTTCACAACTAATATTAGTGGAAGGGAGTACTGGGTAATCTACAGCTTTTAATTATCTGTGCCACTGCTGCACTCCTATCATTAGCTTCGTGATAAGTAGACAAGTGGGGAAATCTATATTCATGATGAATGATATAGTCTATATCTCTGGGGAAAGGGGGTGAGCCAATTAACTTATTGAAGGGAGAGCCTTAGCCACAGTGAAAGCAATCTTAGCTAACCTTCCTACAAATCCACAACAACCATAGGCAAAGATTTGTTTTGGTGCCGAACACTTCAAGAAAGAGAAAATGAGTATTAATAGCTTCAAACTAGTTGGAGGAACTTAGCAGATAATTTGAAATAGAAAATATTTTTAATTAGCTAACACTGAAGAACTTAAATGATAATAATAATAAATAAAACCACACTGTGAGTGGCTTAACATCTCATTCGAAGTTTTTATTTTTCCTCACTTTGGCTAATTGGATCATTTCCACATGAATGAAATACATGCTAAATTATTTACAGATAATTACATGGCTATGCTGTTGCTAAAATATTAAGACACAGTTGTCCCACAGGAAACATTGCAACAGACACAGTCACATGAAGAAATGAATAGCCAAGGAGGTAATGAAGGGGAATTAAAAGAAAACCCTATAGAACTAGAGCCGTGTTATTAAAATTAATTTATTTTCAAAATATTATAGGCACTTATTTTTTTCATCTTCCCTACCTTTCTCTTCAAAATTAATGGCTCAAATATCAGCCCCTTAAATTTGCTTAATCTGAAAACCTGTATCAGAAGTTACACAACAAATACATTTAAATTAGATTCATAACCAATATTCTACTCCCAATGAACATGCTATCAACCACAACTTCAGAAAGGAAGGGTTCTATTTTCTACAGTTTAAAGTGAGCCAGCTTTTCATTTAATAATGCCATTATTAATATCTAAACAAAGTGCTGCAGATCACACTAGTGGGCATTGAAACTAAGTGCATCTTGACTAATCATAAGTGGTAGTTTTAGGTATTCCATTCCTCAGGCACTGTGGGCACTAATTAAGTACATTTTTGCATCATTGATCTTTAGTTAACAGTTCATTTGATGCCATTTTTTGAGCTAAAGAAATTGGGTACTAGGTCAGAGATGTAACCTAAGAAACAGCAACTTCTCATGTTTGAAGTTATTATGGGGTAAAAATAAAATTTATTATATTACATGCCTGCAATCTATTCTTCTGACTCTCCACTGCCAACTCTTAAAAATAATTCTGTTTTTCTCTCTTGACTTCACTGCATTCCTCCATCATTCAAGAGAGGTTTAGCCAGCCTACTTAAAGGACTTATGTGCTTTAGAATCAATAGGATAGAAAGACAGATAGAAACCCTCTAAGCTGGGATGTAGGATTTTTTTCATACATATGGGTGTTAGTGTATCCCTATACTAAAAAAAAGAAAGAAAGAAAGAAAAACTATAGACAGAACAAAAGTGGAAACAAAGTGAGGAAACAAGAGCCTTAAATCCAAGTTTTTAGGAGAGATCGGGGGGGCAGGGGCGGTGGATTGTTATGTTACTGTTTTGTTTTCTACGTTATTAGTTATTAATTTAGGAATAAAACTTAGAGACTTCAGTGAATCTGCAAGTTAAAAAAGATACTGAAGAGTGGGTGAGGAAAGACCATTTTAGGAAATAATACTATGGATTATGAATAGGCTCACTTTTTTTTTAACATATTCATGGTTTTTATTCGTTGCTTTTATAAGTGTGTATTTCCATTAGTTTTTTTTCTACCAAAATTTTACTTTCTTAGAGTAGTTTTAGGTTCATAGTAAAAGTGAAGAGAAAGGTATAGATATCTCATATACTCCCTGCCCTATACAAGCATATCCCCCATTATCAACGTCTCCCACCAAAGTAGTACATTTGTTACAATGGTTGAATCTAGATTGACACATCATAATCACCCAAACTCCACAGTTGACCTTAGAGTTCACTCTTGGTGTTATACATTAACTGGGTTTGGACAAATCTGTAATTAAATGTACCCATTATTATGATATCATACAGAGTATTTTCATTGCCCTCTGAGTCCTCAATGCTCCACTTATCAGTGGCAATCACTGATCTTTTTACTGTCCCCATAGTTTGCCTTTTCCATAACATCATATAGTTGGAATCATACAGCATAGGCTTACTTTTGATAATTTCTTAGAGATGTCAGTAAACACTGGAAGGATTTTAAGTACTTTGGGGCCCAATAGTTAGGTTCCCAGGTCATCAACTTTATCCCTGCCACTTTTCCTTTCCCTCTAAATAGAAATTTGAATGCCCCCTCTTAATATGAAAAGATTCCTTTCCTTCTTGATTTGCTTTGTAATTCTAGAAGTGTTCATCTCCTTGCAGCCCTTACTTCTGGACCCATTACTGAGGGATCACAAATCTTGGTTTTCCATGCCATCCTCCAACAAAGGGAATAATGGCCCTTGGAGAAAAACTGACGCTAGGACATGGGCAGAAAATATGCAAAATTTCCCCAGGAGCATACTGTAGTGGTAGCAAGTAAGAAAATGCTCAAATTAATAATAATAATTATTATAAATTATAAAATACACAATGATGGTAGTTTGCCAAAGAGAAATAGGAGCCAACTGAAAAAGCTCCTAAGGACCAAAGCTGGAATAATTTCAGCAACAAAATATAGTATTGTTTTATTATCCAAAGTATAACATAAAGCCCATCCTGATAACAACAATAAAAAGAGTGAAGAATTGAATAAATATGGGAGAAGAGACAAATCTCCCATGCAGAAAAAAACACAATTAATTTGTGTAGATGCTCCACCTTTTTGAAGGTGGAACATAACTCCCCACTCCTTAAGTGAGAGCTACACATAATGATGGCCTTCCAAAGAGTACAGTATGGAAAGGGAGAAAAATATTTTTATAGTGGAGAAACCTGACAACCTCTGCTTCAGCCAGATGCTTAAGGTCAACATCAACAGTCACAAACCATGTTGATAGAATGTACCTTTGATATGGTATGAAGAAAATGTCACTTTATCCGTGTGATCTTCCTTCCCCAAAACACCTAACCACAGCCTGACCATGAAAAAAAAAAAAAAAAAAAATCAGACAAATACCAATTGAGAGACATTCTACAAAACACATGATTGTATGACTCAACACTTTCAAGGTCATCAAAAACAAGGAAAGTCCAAGAAACTGTCAGAGCCAAGAGAAGCTTTAGGAGACAAAACAAAATGTAATAGAATGTCCAGGATGGGATCCTGCAACAGAAAAAAAAAAAAAAGTAGGGGGTCATTAGGTATAAACTGAGGAAATATGAAGAAAGTATGAGCTTTAGTGAATAATAATGTATCTATGTTGGTTATTAATTATAACAAATGTAGCATATTAATGTAACAGGCTAATAATAGGGGAAACTGAATGTGAAGTATATGGAAACTGTATTATCTTTATAATTTTTCTTTGAATCTGAAATTGTCCTTAAATTACAAAGGTTATTTTTAAAAAAACACATGACAAACTTCATAAAATTATTCCCTATTATTGTCATTAAAAAAGGAACAAATAATTAATATGCCCCATGGCTTTCTATATTTTCCTATCATATTTACCTGTAGTACAGATATAAACCTTACACAACTTCTGTCTTGCCACCAGGAGAAAACAGGCATAAAGATACACATGGGGGGGGGGCGGAGCAAGATGGCAGAGGAGTAGGAGACCTGGATTTCGTCTCCTCTCAGGAATTCAGCTGGATAGGGATCAAACCATTCTGAACACCTACAAACTCAACAGGAGATCGAAGAAAAGAATAGCAACAACTCTCTGAACAGAAAAGCGACCACTTTCTGGAAGGTAGGACGTGCGGAGAAGTGAATCCGAGGCGATATTTGGGAGGATAGACGGCGGGGGAGGGGCCTCCGTCGGCCGCTTCTGGCAAGTGATAGAGCCACGGAGCACAAAATCGGAACTTTTAGAAGTCGGCTCCGCTGAGGGACGTCACTCTGGTGGCGAAGTGGGGGGTGGAACCCTCGGGAGCAGTGTGGTCTCAGGACCCTCGGGGTCACAGAAAGACCGGGGGTGCCTGAGTGTGGCAGAGCTCCCAGGTATCAGAGCAGGGAAGCCGGCTGCAGAGACGGAGCCGAGGCGCGGGCTCTCAGCTCGGGGTTGCCATAAACCGTGATCCGTGGCACAGTCGGGCCACTGCTCCTCCAGCAGGGACCCAACAAGCGGCAGATCTGGGGAGAATCACCTTCTTCCCCTGGGAGAAGAGGTGCGGGAGCACACCGTGGGGATCTGCTGGGTTTGGAGACTCCACCCGGGGTCGGGTGCCAGATAAAAAGGCGCGGTCAGAGGCCGGGTGAGCGCGGAGTGTGGCCGGAGACCGGGGAGACGGGAGTGACTGACTGCTTTTCTCTGGGGGCTCGCTGAGGAGCGGGACCCTGAGTTCTCGGCTCCTCCGGGGCGGAGACTGGGAGGCCACCATTTTCACTCTCGGCCTCCAAAGCTGTACGGAAAGCTTGCAGGGAACAAAAGCTCCCAAGAGCAAACCCGAGCAGATTACTTAGCCTGGACCAGGCAAGGGCGGGGCAATTCTGCCTCAGGCAAAGACATTTGGGAACCACGGCAACAGGCCCCTCCCTCAGAAGATCAGCGAGAACAGCTGGCCAAGACCAAGTTTACCGATCAATGAGAACGGCAGAACTCCAGCGCTAGGGGAATACAGCACAGAATTCATTGCTTTTTTCCCCATGATTCTTTAGTCTTTCAAAGTAAATTATTTTTTTTAACTGTCTTTTTTTCTTTTTTCTTTTTTTCTTTTTTTTTGAATTTTTCTTTTTCCCTTTTTCAACCAACATCTTATCAATCCCTTTTTTAAAAAAAAAAACATTTTTATTTTTCATTTTTAAAGTCATGTTCTATCCCTTCATAGTAGTTACCTGTATTTTTGGCATATATATATAAGTTGTTCTCTCTTTAAAATTTTGAGATAGTTTGTTCTAACAGATCAAAATATACTCTAAATCTCTAGTGTATGGTTTTTTTCTACTCCCCTGCCTGATCACATTCTCTCCCTTTTTTCTTTCTTTCTTTTTTTTTATCCTCTTCTTTCTTTTTTCAAACAACTTATCAAATCCTTTTATAAAATTTTTTATAATGTCCATCTTTACAGTCATATTCCATCCCTTCATCATATCAACCCTTATTTTTGTACATATATAAGTTTTTCTTTCTTTAAAATTTTGGGAGGGACTTTCTTTTAACAGACCAAAATACACCCAAAATCTAGTGTGTGGCACTGATCTATAAACCAGCCTGATCATATTTGATCACATTCTGTTTTTGTTTTGTTTTGTTTTGCTCTGCTTTTGTTTGTTTTTATCTTTATCTTTTTCTTTTTTCTTTTTTTCTTTCTTTTTCTTTTTTCTCTCTTTCCCTTTCTTTTCCCACTGCTTCAGGTCTTTTCTGATTTGTTTAGAGTATATTTTCTGGGGACGTTGTTACCCTTCTAGCATTTTGTTCTCTCATTAATCTATTCTCCTCTGCACAAAATGACAAGATGGAAAAAATCACCTCAACAAAAAGAACAAGAGGTAGTACCGACTGCCAGGGACCTACTCAATACGGACATTAGTACGATGTCAGATCTAGAGTTCAGAATCATCACTTTAAAGATACTAGCTGGGCTTGAAAAAAGCATGGAAGTTATTAGAGAAACCCTATCTGGAGAAGTAAAAGAACTAAAATAGAACCAAGGAGAAATCAAAAAGGCTATTAATGAGGTACAATCAAATATGGGGGCACTAACTGCTAGGATAAATGAGGCAGAAGAAAGAATCAGTGAGATAGAAGACCAAATGATGGAAAATAAAGAAGCTGAGAAAAAGAGAGATAAACAACTACTGGATCATGAGGGCAGAATTCGAGAGATAAACGATACCATAAGACGAAACAACATTAGAATAATTGGGACCCAGAAGAAGAAGAAAGAGAGAGAGGGGCAGAAGGTATAATGGAGCAAATTATAGCAGAGAACTTCCCTAATTTGGGGAAGGAAACAGGCATCAAAATCCAGGAAGCACAGAGAACCCCTCTCAAAATCAATAAAAATAGGTCAACACCCCGACATCTAATAGTAAAACTTACGAGTCTCACAGACAAAGAGAAAATCCTGAAAGCAGCTCGGGAGAAGAGATATGTAACCTACAATGGTAGAAACATTAGATTGGCAACAGACTTATCCACAGAGACCTGGCAGGCCAGAAAGGACTGGCAGGACATATTCAGAGCACTAAATGAGAAAAATATGCAGCCAAGAATACTATATCCAGCTAGGCTGTCATTGAAAATTGAAGGAGAGATAAAAAGCTTCCAGGACAAACAAAAACTAAAGGAATTTGCAAACACGAAACCAGCCCTACAAGAAATCTTGAAAGGGGTCCTCTAAGCAAAGAGAGAGCCTAAAAGCAACATAGATCAGAAAGGAACACAAACAATATACAGTAACAGTCACTTTACAGGCAATACAATGGCACTAAATTCCTATCTTTCAATAGTTACCCTGAATGTAAATGGGCTAAATGCCCCAATCAAAAGACACAGGATATCAGATTGGATTAAAAAACAAGACCCATCGATATGCTGTCTGCAAGAGACTCATTTTAAAACCAAAGACACCCCCAGATTGAAAGTGAGGGGGTGGAAAACCATTTACCATGCTAATGGACACCAAAAGAAAGCTGGGGTGGCAATCTTTATATCAGACAAATTAGATTTTAAACCAAAGACTGTAATAAGAGATGAGGAAGGACACTATATCCTACTTAAAGGGTCTATCCAACAAGAAGATCTAACAATTGTAAATATCTATGCCCCTAACATGGGAGCAGCCAATTATATAAGGCAATTAATAACAAAAGCAAAGAAACACATTGACAACAATACAATAATAGTGGGGGACTTTAACATCCCCCTCACTGAAATGGACAGATCGTCTAAGCAAAAGATCAACAAGGAAATAAAGACTTTAAATGACACACTGGACCAGATGGACTTCACGGACATATTCAGAACATTCCATCCCAAAGCAACAGAATACACATTCTTCTCTAGTGCCCATGGAACATTCTCCAGAATAGATCACATCCTAGGTCATAAATCAGGTCTCAACCGGTACCAGAAGATTGGGATCATTCCCTGCATATTTTCAGACCACAATGCTTTGAAACTAGAACTCAATCACAAGAGGAAAGTCGGAAGGAACTCAAATACATGGAGGCTAAAGAGCATCCTACTGAAGAATGAATGGGTCAACCAGGAAATTAAAGAAGAATTAAAGAAATTCATGGAAACCAATGAAAATGAAAACACAACTATTCAAAATCTTTGGGATACAACAAAGGCAGTCCTAAGAGGAAAGTATATAGCAATACAAGCCTTTCTCAAGAAACAAGAAAGGTCTCAAGTACACAACCTGACCATACACCTAAAGGAGCTGGAGAAAGAACAGCAAATAAAGCCTAAACCCAGCAGGAGAAGAGAAATAATAAAGATCAGAGCAGAAATCAATGAAATAGAAACCGAAAGAACAGTAGAACAGATCAACAAAATTAGGAGCTGGTTCTTTGAAAGAATTAACAAGATTGATAAGCCCCTGGCCAGACTTATCAAAAAGAAAAGAGAAATGACCCAAATCAACAAAATCATGAATGTAAGAGGAGAAATCACAACCAACACCAAAGAAATACAAACAATTATAAGAACATATTATGAGCAACTCTATGCCAGCAAATTAGATAACCTGGAAG
>NW_022589710.1:5521393-5597676 GCF_004348235.1 Phoca vitulina
AATGGATGCATTCCTAGAGATGTATCAACTACCAAAACTGAACCAGGAAGAAATAGAAAACCTGAACAGACCTATAACCACTAAGGAAATTGAAGCAGTCATCAAAAATCTCCCAACAAACAAAAGCCCAGGGCCAGATGGCTTCCCAGGGGAATTCTACCAAACATTTAAAGAAGAATTAATACCTATTCTTCTGAAACTGTTCCAAAAAAGAGAAATGGAAGGAAAACTTCCAAACTCGTTTTATGAGGGCACCATTACCTTGATCCCAAAACCAGACAAAGACCCCATCAAAAAGGAGAATTACAGACCATATCCTTGATGAACACGGATGCAAAAATTCTCATGAAAATACTAGCCAATAGGATCCAACAGTACATTAAAAGGATTATTCACCATAACCAAGTGGGATTTATCCCTGGGCTGCAAGGTTGGTTCAACATCTGCAAATCAATCAACGTGATACAATACATTAACAAAAGAAAGAACAAGAATCATATGATCCTCTCAATAGATGCAGAAAAAGCATTTGACAAGGTACAGCATCCTTTCTTGATCAAAACTCTTCAGAGTATAGGGATAGAGGGTACATATCTCAATATCATATAAGCCATCTATGAAATAACCACAGCGAATATCATTCTCAATGGGGAAAAATTGAGAGCTTTCCCCCTAAGGTCAGGAACACGGCAGGGATGTCCACTTTCACCACTGCTATTCAACATAGTATTAGAAGTCCTAGCCACAGCAATCAGACAACAAAAAGAAATAAAAGGCATCCGAATCCACAAAGAAGTCAAACTCTCACTCTTTGCAGTTGATATGATACTTTATGTGGAAAACCCCAAAGACTCCACCCCAAAACTGCTAGAACTCATACAGGAATTCAGTAAAGTGGCAGGATATAAAATCAATGCACAGAAATCAGTGGCATTTCTATACACCAACAACAAGACAGAAGAAAGACAAATTAAGGAGTCAAGCCCATTTACAATTGCACCCAAAACCATAAGATACCTAGGAATAAATCTAACCAAAGAGGCAAAGGATCTGCACTCAGGAAACTATAAAATACTCAGGAAAGAAATTGAGGAAGACACAAAGAAATGGAAAAACGTTCCATGCTCATGGATTGGAAGAACAAATATTGTGAAGATGTCAATGCTACCTAGAGCAATCTACACATTCAATGCAATCCCCATCAAAATACCATCCACTTTTTTCAAAGAAATGGAACAAATAATCCTAAAATTTGTATGGAACCAGAAAAGACCCCGAATAGCCAGAGGAATGTTGAAAAAGAAAAGCCAAGCTGGTGGCATCACAATTCCAGACTTCAAGCTCTATTACAAAGCTGTCATCATCAAGACAGTATGGTACTGGCACAAAAACAGACACATAGATCAATGGAACAGAATAGAGAGCCCAGAAATGGACCCTCAACTCTATGGTCAACTCATCTTCGACAAAGCAGGAAAGAATGTCCAACGGAAAAAAGACAGTCTCTTCAACAAATGGTGTTGGGAAAATTGGACAGCCACATGCAGAAGAATCAAACTGGACATTTCCTTAAAGCACACACAAAAATAGACTCAAAATGGTTGAAAGACCTCAATGTGAGACAGGAGTCCATCAAAATCCTAGAGGAGAACACAGGCAGCAACCTCTTTGACCTCAGCTGCAGCAACTTCTTCCTAGAAACATCGCCAAAGGCAAGGGAAGAAAGGGCAAAAATGAACTATTGGAACCTCATCAAGATAAAAAGCTTTTGCACAGCAAAAGAAACAGTCAACAAAACCAAAAGACAACTGACAGAATGGGAGAAGATATTTGCAAATGACATATCAGATAAAGGGCTAGTATCCAAAATCTATAAAGAACTTCTTAAACTTAACACCCAAAGAACAAATGATCTGATCAAGAAATGGGCAGAAGACATGAACAGACATTTCTGCAAAGAAGACATCCAAATGGCCAACAGACACATGAAAAAGTGCTCAACATCACTTGGCATCAGGGAAATCCAAATCAAAACCCCAATGAGATATCACCTCACACCAGTCAGAATGGCTAAAATTAACAAGTCAGGAAACGACAGATGTTGGCAGGGATGCGGAGAAAGGGGAACCCTCCAACACTCTTGGTGGGAATGCAAGCTGGTGCAGCCACTCTGGAAAACAGTATGGAGGTTCTTCAAAAAGTTGAAAATAGAGCTACCATATGATCCAGCAATTGCACTACTGGGTATTTACCCCAAAGATACAAGTAGGGATCTGAAGGGGTACATGCACCCTGATGTTTATAGCAGCAATGTCCACAATAGCCAAACTATGGAAAGAGCCAAGATGTCCATCGACAGATGAATGGATAAAGAAGAGGTGGTATATATACACAATGGAATATTATGCAGCCATCAAAAAGAATGAAATCTTGCCATTTGCAGTGACATGGATGGAACTGGAGGGTATTATGCTCAGTGAAATAAGTCAATCAGAGAAAGACATGTATCATATGACCTCACTGATATGAGGAATTCTTAATCTCAGGAAACAAACTGAGGGTTGTTGGAGTGGTGGGGGGTGGGAGGGATGGGGTGGCTGGATGATAGACATTGGGGAGGGTATGTGCTATGGTGAGCGCTGTGAAGTGTGCAAGACTCTTGAATCACAGATCTGTACCTCTGAAGCAAATAATACATTATATGTTAAAAAGAAGAAGAAGAAGATAGCAGGAGGGGAAGAATGAAGGGGGGGAAATCGGAGGGGGAGACGAACCATGAGAGACGATGGACTCTGAAAAACAAACTGAGGGTTCTAGAGGGGAGGGGGGTGGGAGGATGGGTTAGCCTGGTGATGGGTATTAAAGAGGGCACGTTCTGCATAGAGCCCTGGGTGTTATGCACAAACAATGAATCATGGAACACTACATCTAAAACTAATGATGTAATGTATGGTGATTAACATAACAATAAAAATTTATTAAAAAACTTTCCAAAATAAAATTTTCAAAATAAAAATATAATCATATATGTTATAGTATAGTTTATTTAAACTATAATATTTAAATATTTAACTAATAGGTAATTTATTCTAAAACCCCTTTTGGAGTGCTTTATATATAGTTTCAATGTGCTGGGGAGATTAGAGACATAATGGGACTACATTTGACCTGTACTTATAGATTAGCACTGTCCAGTAGGACTTTGTGATGATTAAATGTTCTTTACCTGTGCTATCCAATACTGGAGTCACTAACTACACATGACTGTGGAGCACCTGAAATGTGACTAATGAGACTGAGAAAATGTAGTTAATTTTTATTTAATAATCACTTGCAACTAGTGGCTACTGTGTTGGACAACACAGTTCTAGATAATCCATCAGATGGCATGTTCCCTCAAAACAAGGAATCACCATCATAATTAATTTATAAATCACCATCATAATTAATTTATATTTTTAATAGAGCTGCTTTAATATATTAAGCAAATATTATATTTAATAGAAATACTATCACTTTAACACATATAAACAGAAAGATAAACAATTATAGTTGTTAGTCAATAGTCATTTCAAATTTAAGTATATTTGATACACAGAGAAGTGCATTTGATCTACAGATAGGTTAGCTTTTCTCTAATCCTAAGAAGTTGATGTTTTCTTGCTTCTGTGCTTCTGGATGAAGCATGCTGTTTTGAACTAGATAATCTTATATTCTCCATTTTCTTGAGATACAGTCTGATGTGACCTGATGAAATGTGACATGCTTGTCACTTTTTGTTAAAAGTGAGTATAAATGGGCAAATATCCATGTAACTTGAATGTTTTCCCATTAGTCATTCCTGGCAGGTAATAGTCTACTAGCACAACCCTACATGGAAAACAAAAAAGCATTTTCATTAAAAGCAGCTGATGCCTTAACAAAAACCAGTTAAAATATTAAATTCAAGAGAAACTGTTTCTATATTCTCAGGATTCTGTCTTGCTTCCCCATAGTCTTATTTGAAAGGTTGAATAATAATTACTTCTTAAGCAAATGATCAGAATATATATGTGGAGTGAGATGAGGAACAGACAGGACCGGTACACCAGTATTGTTCTTTTGTGGAAAGCATATTTAGTGAAAAGGGAGAGAAATTGTGCAGACAGTGTATGATATATAACTAGAATTGTTTCTTATTAGAATACTTTTCTGACTTGTCCAGGAGGCATTATACTTTAAGCCATGTTCTTAGTGATGCAGAAAATTTCTACTTATAATGCCATATGAGCTCCACCTTCTACCATTATGAAAATGAGCAGTAACGGAAAGATACTCCATTTTCTTTCTGTCACTCTCAAAAATATTAAGGTAATAATATGAAAAAATATTTATCTAAATGGCTATCATTTTTTAAAGTCCATGCAAGGCAAGAAATAGCCCAATGCAATTTGATTTAATTTATACATGGTTGACAAGAGATAACATACAGCTGAAAGAATGTATTTTAGCTAGTAAAAGTAGAAATCATTTCAAGGAGGCCAAATATTCTAGATTTACCTTTTACTGTCACAGATAAAAAGGATTAATTAATGAAGTCTGCACTCAATAGATAAAGGGCTCCATTGGTACTCTGTTAATTTTCCTGAAAGAGAAAGATAGTCCAGGTTGAATTTCCTCTTTAGCCTGAAATGGATTCCAGCTCTTCCTTCTTAATATCAGGAGAAAAAGAAAAAGCAGAATATAAAAGCTAAAAATTAATCATAAATATTACATCAGTAGTATCCTTTAAAAACTGCCTAAGTATGCAATGTATATTTAAAGTCATGAATCTCATATACTTCACAAGGTATCATCTAAAATTTTTTTAAAAATCAAAGAATCTGAAATCTGTTATAGTTCATATGATTTATGGTACCAAAGAATATTAACATTATATAGTGCTACATTAGTCAAATTAGATTCCATGCACATAATGATGGAATAGAATCTCTCATATTACTCATTTTATTTTTTAGTGGAAACAATGCAAATTTACCATCTATTGTAAATGTCTTCTCAACATTGTGTGAAATATTCTTAACAGTACCTGTGATGTAGGTTGAACTTACATAGAGAATAAATTAGTGATATTCCTTAAAGGAAATAACATTCAACTTTGGAAAGACTCACTAGGAAATAGTCTTACAGATGTTATGAAAATGTCAGGGCCCACAATAATCAATGACAACCTATAAAATTAGATTTAAGGTCTGACAAAAAAATGAAGGTTAACCCCAAACAATGCTTTAAGAGTTTCAAGTCGCTGTTATCAAATGTGTTAAAAATTAAGCTGTTATTAAAAACATGAGAAAATTATTTTTAAAGTGAAATTTTTTTCCCCACAACATGTAGAATGCTTTTGCATGATAAAATGAAGATATACTATATAGGTGAGAATTAGTCCCAAATTTTATCTCCAGTCTGGATCTCTCTTCTGATGATCAGAGTTATAGATCCAAATCATCAGTTAGATGCTTAATAGGTAACTCAAATAGGTACCTTAATGTATCCAAAAATAAACTCTTGATTTATCCTTCAAAACTTGCTCTTCTCAAAGTCTTGCTTCCCTACAGTATCCACTATCTCAGGAAATGGCAACCTTCTTGAGTTATTTCACAACCTTAGTGTTTGTGTCCTTGACTTCTTTCATATTTTCAGATAAGATATCCAATCCATCAGCAAATTCTGCTTCAAATAGTATCCAGAATACAACCACATCTCCCTACCTCCACTATACTATTATCTCTGTCTTAAGTTATTGCAATAATAACTGGTCTCTTTGCTTCAGCCTTTGCTCCACACCTCAAATATATTCCATTCTCAATACATGTAATGCTTCTAATGTATAAGGTGGATTTTTGTCACATCTCTCTTCAAAATTGTCCAGTGGCTTTTCAAGTGGAAAACCCCAAATCCTTATGATGGCTTATAAGCATATACATATTTGAGCACCCCACCTTTCTTTGGTCTCGTCTTCTACTATTTCTTTTTTATCCATCTGCTTCAGACAGAACTGCTTCTTCTTGAGAAGAGTAAGCATCTTCCTTTTCCCTTATTGTTCTCTCCACCTGAATGATCTTTCCCCAGATATCCTACACAGCTTCTTGCATGACTACCTTAGCACTTCTCATAAATGTCACTTTATCCATTTACCTTTCTTGATGACAATTTTAAAAACAGTATCTCACATTATCTATACCCCTTCTCTGTTTTATTTTTCCTTACAGTACTTATTATATATTTTTAGTGTGTTTCCCCTAAAAAATTATGTTATTTAAGGACAGAAATTTATCTCTTTTATTAACCATTCTATCCCCAGTTCTTCAAACAAATGCCAATTATGTGGATGCTCAATAAATTTTTGATGAATAAATAATTTATATGTGAATAACATATAACCATTTGATTATAATTTTATTTACCTAAGATATCACACATCTACTGTGGTCTCTTCAGCCAGTTTCATATTTAAACTTCTGATTCAAGATCTATAGTGTAGTGATCATGTTTGCCTATAGCATTTTAATTTCAAGAAAACCAGCAAACATTTGTTTTGTTTTACTATACAAAATCACTGTGCTAAGTATTCTGGAATAAAAATGTAATAAAAACTCAAAGAGGTTATTTTTTAATTAAAAATACAGTCCTAGGGGTGCCTGGGTGGCTGAGTTGGTTAAGCAGCCAACTCTTGATTTCTGTTCAGGTCATGCTCTCAGGGTTGTGGGATCGAGCCCCACCACCACCCTCTGCCCCTTGCCCCCATGAGGATCCATGCTCAGTGGGGTGTCTGCTTGAGAGTTCTCTCTCTCCCTCTCCCTCTCCCCCTGCCCCTGCTCTCTTGCTCTCTCTCTCTCTCAAATAAATCTTTAAAAAAATAAAAATACAGTCCTAGCATTATTTACTTTATAGATAAATGGAAGGAAATGCATGTAGGAACACAATTATTATTAGCATCTCTTCATAGATACAGAGCATGGGTAGGGAAGTTAGTCATTGTTATCACATTCTAGCTTTGAGACTGACATTATATGAGTATGTTTCCAGGAAAACATGCCTAGAATGTAATGATTGAAAGCTGTGATCACAACTTCAAAGACTATGGGGTACATCATGCAAAATAATGCATGAGATATAAATATTAAACTTCTTGAGGTGCAATTTAGCATAATGATTCCAAAATTATATTTCTTTTAAAACACATTGCAGACCAAATGAAATATAGAAAGAAAATCACACAAAGACAAAATGTACAGCATGGCCCAGGAACAACCCATTCGTGATTTCTGATCTAAAGGAATTGCAACATACTTAAGTTTTTCTTCTTCATTGTTAACCATCTTTTGTATTAAAAGAGTGATAGTTGACAAATGGTTTATGTGTGATCCAAAAAAAATGTAGGCAAGACCCAAAAATATGCCAATATTTATCTAATTCTATCATGGGGAAGAAGGATCTGTGATTCTAGGCAACCAAGTCTAGTTTTTAAGGAGGAAAAACTGCTATTATGGAACAGTATAATTTATCCAATTGCCTTACCTTGGGATTACTAAAAGGAAAAGGAAGAGGAGAAGGGGTGGGAGGAGATGAAGATGAAGAAAACAAAGATAAAGATGAAAAAAAAGTACAAAAAGAGGAAAAAGGCAAAGATGGTGATCCCAATAAACTTTCAATCCTTTTATTCTCAAACTCTAATCACCACATATGGCAATAAATTGGCTTGTGGTTTGTAAGAATTAATAGCAATGATCCATTTAATTATTTTTATTCATTCAACAGATAGTTTTGAGCACTTGCTACGTGCAAGGCTCAACTACATGTACTCAACTCTGGGTCATCTGGAGAATATTATACACAGCTCTTGCCTTCATGCAGCAATACTGTGGTAGACTTTCTCCTTAGGAAGGTGTGCCCAGTCCTGAATGCTAAATGATGACTGTGTTTTTAAACCAAGTATTTATTTTCTAATGAAAATAAATGACATCTGATTTATCAAGCATCAGTTTCTTGTGAGGTCATTTAATGTTAACCAGTGAAATGTAGCCAGATTACTCATGGATAAAAAAAAAATTAAAGTCTTATTTCTAGAATAACAGCTCAATGAATCTGTTGAGAAACCTTGGTCTGTGATAGTCTTATCCAAGTACTGTCATTCTATGGGGCCTGACAGGGGCAGTCTTAATCTCTCTTTGTTCCATCTTCTCTCAAATGCTGCATGGTATATATATTTTTAAAACCTATGGACACAGTAGAAGAGTTATAGGTTTGGATTAATTGTGAATACTGGAGAAAAATTCACTTAACAGAGAGCAGCTGGACTGGACTAGATGAGCAGTTGATAGGAAGAAAGAGGGTCAGTGTCTTTCCAGGCTAAAAAGCAACATGACAAAACATGCATTACCTCACATGGACATGGTGCAGGGTCTGAAGTGGCATAGCACAGACTGTGCAGAAGCTATGAAGGGATGGTAGGAATCAGTCTATATTCTACAGAACTTTGGATGTCATTTAAGAGAATTACATGGATAGTAGTCAGCTGCTTTTTAATGCAGAGTGGCAATAATGAGCAGAATAAATTAGATGAGCAAGAGATGAAACAGAGGATAGCTGATAAAGACAACAGACTAATTCTCTGAAAGCCATTTTGTTGAAGGACACTTTTCTGGCAGAAAGGGATACGGCTTACCAAATGACCAATTCATTTAATGACCAATTCAAAAGAAGACCAATTCACCAAATTGTTTTAGCCCTTCCCCCCAAAAGGAACTCTACTGATTACTTATAAAATGCACAATAATTTCTGTTGCAGTGGAAGGTTTCAACAAGCTTTACAAACATTTTCCTCCCAGAGATTTGGTTTTGATATAATCATTTTGCCTACTTGTTTTGTCCCAGTTGCTGTACCAGAAAGAGCAGTATTAAATAAATTTGTTTTTCCATAGTTACTATTTTTAAAACAATGAAATGGGTCAGTCTCTCCCAGACATTTTTAATGTATATACTATCTTTCTCCCTTTTCTTAATATAGAGATTTTTAAATGGATCTATCAAATTAATTGTTCATATTTTTCTCATTTCATGAATCCCATGCATCATGCCATTCAGTATCATATACATGAAATGATAAATTTGTTCAAGTGAAATTTAATAGCTGTTTTATTTCCTCTATGTTTATAGACTTCGTCAGTCAGCAAACAAAATTTATGTGTACATGTACATTTTCACATATCACTGTTACCTTTTTCATTTATCAAAATTCTTAACCTGTGGGAGTTGTACTACAAATTAGACACATATTTCATATAAGTTAGTACAGACATAAATTCACAAAAAATAGAGAAAACAGGAAACTGTACTGAAGTGGAAGTCTACCAATTTTCATATAAAATGTTGATTATTCAAGAAGTGCTCAGAGGTGACATCACCAAAATGGCAACATAGGTTGTTCCCAACTTCACTCTACCTCACAGAACAGTTAACAACTATTCATAGACAAGACACCATTGAGAATCCTAAAACATGGGAGGGAGGCTGAAGTACTCCCTGCCCCACAGAGATCAAGACAGACCACATTAGAAGGGTAAGAGGAGCAGCAACATGCTGATCATATTGCCCCTCCCCCTGGCCAGTGCAGCACTACACTGCCTGCAGTTTGTCCAGTAGGAAAAGAGAGTAAGGTGGACATCAAGTTCCCCAGCATTGTGAGTCACTTCTTGGAAATGAGTCACTTCTCGGAACCCCCTATTCCTGTCTTGCCCCATGAGGATTGTGGGGAAATCTGTAGGCCTTGACCACTGGGGATCTCTTTGTGACAGATGTGATGGGGAAGAGAAGTAAAAGTGCAAGGTTTAGGAATTCTATTGAAGATATTTTATGTAAGCTTCATGGTAACCACAAGAGAAAAACTTATACTAATTACATAAAAGACAATGATAAAAAACCAAAACATACTTATACCAAAAGACATCAAAACATTTAAAAAAGAGAGAGAGAGAGATCAGGATATAAACAAGGAACAAAGAATCTACAAAACACCCCAAAAACAATTAACATAATGACAACAGTAAGTCCTTACCTATCAATAATTACTGTAGATATAAATAGGTTAAATTCTCTAATAAAAAAATAGAGAATGGCTGAATGGATTAAAAAAAATAAGACCCACTGACATGCTGCCTACAAAAGAATCACTTGAGTCCTAAACATACACTTTGACTCAAAGTGGAGGGACAGAAAAACATATTTCAAACAAATGATACCCAAGACAAACAGCAGCAACAACAACAATAAAAAAGAGGTAGTTAATGGTAAAAATGGTAAAAAGAGACAAAGAAGGTCATTATATAATGATAAAGGTATCAATCCATCAAGATATAAAAATGTATACAGACAACATGGGAACACACAGATATATAAAGTAAAAGTGAACAGAGCTAAAGGAGAAATAAACAGTAATACAATAACAGTTGGGTACTTTAACACCCCATTCTCAACAATGTATAGATTATCCAGACAGAGAAATAGAAAGGAAATGGTGGATTTGAACATTACTAAGGACCAAATAGATCTAGCAGACATGTACAAAACATTCTATTCCACAACAGCAAAATACACATTCTACTCAAGTGCACATGGAACATTTTCTAGGACAGACCATATGTTAAGCCACAAAAAAATGTCTTAGCAAATGCAAACATTCTGAGATAATACCAACCATCTCCTCTTACTACCTTAGTATGCAACTAGAAATCATTATTAACAGGAAGAAAACTGGAAATTCAGGAATACATAGAAATTAAGCTCTCCTGAATGACCACTGAACCAAAGAAGAAATTAAAGAGGAAATAAAGTATCTTGAAAAAAACAAAAATGAAATCACAACATACCAAATTAATAGCATGCAGCAAAAGCAAGCATAAGAGGAAAGTTCCTATAACATAGGAAATGCCTATGGTGAATTTTACCAAGCTTTTAAAGCATTAACACTAATCCTTTCCAAACTCTTCCAAAAAAATTAAAGAGGAGGGAATACTGCCAAATTCATTTTACAAGTGCAGAATTACCCTATAACTGAAGCCAGAAAAGGACACTACAAGAAAACTACAGGTCAACATCCCTGATGAATATACATGCAAAATCGCTCAATAAAGTATTAACAAACTGAATTCAGCAGCTCATTAAAAAGATAATTCACCATGATCAAGTGAGATTTATCCCTAGGATGCAACGGCAGTTCAACATATACAAATTCATCAATATGATACATCATGTTAATAAAATGAAAAAAAAAAAAACATATGATCATCTTAACAGGAAAAAATTTCGGACAAAATTCAACATCCATTCATGGTAAAAATCCTTAACAAATTAAGTATACAAGGATTATACCTATGATAATAAAGGTCATATGACAAGCCCATAGCTAACATTATATTCAATGCTTAAAGTTTGAAAGCTTTTTCTCTAGGATTGGGAACAAAACAGGGGTACCCATTCTCAACACTCCTATTCAAAATAGTACTGGAAGTTCTAGCCAGAGCAATCAGGCAAGAAAAAAAAAAAAAAAAGACATCATAATTGGAAAGGAAAAAGTAAAGTTATCTCTATTTGCAGATAATATAATTTTTTTTTTAAGATTTTATTTATTTGAGAGAGAGAGAATGAGAGACAGAGAGCATGAGAGGGAGGAGGGTCAGAGGGAGAAGCAGACTCCCCGGCTGAGCGGGGAGCCCGATGCGGGACTCGATCCTGGGACTCCAGGATCATGACCTGAGCCGAAGGCAGTCGCTTAACGAACTGAGCCACCCAGGCGCCCTGCAGATAATATAATTTTATGTATAGTAAAATCTAAAGACAGCACTGAAAAACTCTTAGATCTAATCAATGAATTTAGTAAGATTAAAGGATACAAAATTAACATAGAAAAATTAGTAGCATTTTATAAGACCAAAAAAGACAATAGAAAAGATCAATTAGATTGTGATCTGTTTTTTAAAAATGATAAACATAATTGACAAACCCTCAGCTAGACTCATCAAGAAAAAAAGATAGAATAAATAACAATAAATAAATAATAAATAAATAAATAAATAAATAAAATCAGAAATAAAAGAGGAGACATTACAAATGACATCATAGAAATACAAAGGCTCATGAGACTAGCAATTATACATCAACAAATTAGACAACCTAAAGAAATAGATAAATGTCTAGAACCATGGCCTACAAGACTGAATCATGAAAAAATAGAAAACATGAACAATTACTAGTAAGGAGATCAAATCAGTAACCAAAAATGTCCCAAAAACAAAACTCCAAAACCAGATAGCTTTACTGATGAATTCTACCAAACATTCAAAAGAAAATAAATACCAATTCTCCTAAAACTCTTCCAAAAAGTAGAAGAGGAAGAAATATTTCCTAACTCATTTTATGAGTCCAGCATTACCCTGATAACAAAATGGGACAAGGATGCCATAAGAAAATACAAGTATAGGGCAATATCCTTTATAAATACAGATGCAAAATCCTCAACAAAATGCTAGCAAACTAAATTCAACAATACATTTTTTAAAAATTATATACCATGACCAAGTGGAATTCATTCAAAGGACATAAGGATGATACAACATGGGCCAATCAATAAATGTGATACACTACATTTAAAAAATTAAGGGCGGAAATCACATAATCATCTCAATAGATACAGAAAAGCAACTGCAAAATTCAACACCTCATTGTGATAGAAGTTCCCAACAAAGTGGGTATAGAGGTAACATAATTCAATATAATAAAGGCCAGGGGCACCTGGGTGACTCAGTCAGTTAAGCATCTTACTCGATTTCAGTTCAGGTCATGATCTCAGGGTTGTGGGATTGAGCACCATGTGAGGCTCCACACTCAGTGCAGAGTTTGTTTGTCCTCTCCCTCTACTCCTCCCCCTGCTCCCTCTCTCTTAAATAAAATCTTTTAAAAATATATAATAAAGGCCACATATGACAAGCCCACAGCTAACATCATACTCAACAGTGATTATCTGCATGCTTCTCCTCTAAGATCAGAAATAAAACAAGCATGCATGCTGTCCCCATTTTTATTCAACACAGTATTGGAAATACTGGCCAAAGCAATTAGGCAAGAAAAAGAAATAAAATGATCCAAATCAGAAATGGAGAAGTTTAAATTGTCTCTATTTGTAGATAACATGATATCATATATAGAAACTGCTAAAGACTCCACCAAGAAATTGTTAGAACTAATAAATGATTCAGTAAAACTTCAGAATACGAAGTCAATATAAAAAATTTTGCTGTGTTTCTATACACTAATTAACTATAAGGAAGTTAAGAAAACAACCTCACTTACAGTTGTATCAAAAAGAATAAAATACCTAGGAATAAATTTAACCAAGGAGGTGAAAGACTTTCACATTATAACCTATACATAAAAGTTACTGATGAAAGAAATTGAAGAAGACACAAATAAATGGAAAGATATTCTGTGCTCATGTACTGGAAAAATTAATATTGTTAAAATGTCCAAATAACCCAAAGCACTCTATAGATTCAATGTAACCTTTGTCATAATTACAATGGCATTTGTCTCACAGCAATAGATGAAACAATCCTAAAATTTTTATGGAACCAGAAAAGATCCCAAATAACTAAAGCCATCCTCAGAAAGAAAAACAAAGCAGGAGGCATGCCTCCTAATTTCAAGCTATATTACCAAATCATAGTAAATCAAAACAATATGGTACTAGCATAAAAATAGGTACATAGATCAATGGAACAGATCAAGAGCCCAGAAATAAACCCATGCATATATGGTCAACTAATATTTGGGAAAGTATCCAAGAATATTCAATAGAGAAAAGATAATCTCTTCAATAAACAGTGCTGGGAAAATTGAATATTCACATGTATAAAAATGAAACTAGACCTCTATCTTGTAACACTCACAAAAATTAACATAAAATGAATTAAAGACTGAATTGTAAAACAAAATGATAAAACTCCTTTAAAAAAAAAAAAAAAAGCCTTGGTGATAAGCATCAGTGGATTAAGCATCCACTCTTGATTTTGGCTCAGGTCATGACCTCAGGGTTGTGAGATCGAGCCCCACATTGGGCTCCACACTGGTGTGGAGCCTGCTTAAGATTCTCTCTCTCCCTCTCCCTCTGCCCTTACCCCCCTCTAAAAATAATAATAATAAATAAAAATTAAAAAATAAAAGGCTTTGGTGATAAAAAGCTCCTTGCAATGGGTCTTGGCAATGATTTCTTTGGATATGACACTGAAAGTACACCAACAAAATAAAAAATAAGCCAGTGGTCTACAATGAACTAATAGCTTCTGCACAGCAAGAGAAATGATCAACAAAATGAAAAGATACCCTATAGAATGGGAAAAAATATTTATAAGCCATATATCTGATAAGGGGTTGATATCCAAAATATGTAAAGTACTCATACAAGCCAATTACAAAAAAAATAATAATAATGAAATAATCCAATTAAAAATGGGCAATGGACCTGAATAGACATTTTTCCAAAGACAATATATGAATAGCCAAGAGTCTAAATGAAAAGGTGCTCTGCATCACCAGTCACTAGGGAAATGCAAATCAGTAACACAATGAGATATCCTCTCACACCTGTTAAGAATAACTATCATCAAAAAGACAAGAAGTAAGAATCACTGGCAAGGATGTAGAGAAAAGGACACAGTTGTGCACTGTTGGTAGGATTTTAAATTGGTACTGTCACTATGGAAAAAGTAGAGATTCCTCAAAAAATTAAAAATAGAACTACCATATGATCTAGCAAATTCACTTCTGAGTATTTATCCAAACAAAGTGAAAACACTATACCAAGGATATATCTATACCCCATTTATAGCAGCATTATTAATAATAGCCAAGAAAAGAAAACAATCAGTGTCTGTTGATGAATGAATAAAGAAAATGTGTTATATATATGCAATGGAATATTATTCATCCATAAAAGGAAAGAAATCTTGCCATTTGTGACAATATGATGGACCTTGAGAGCATTATGCTGAGTGAAATAAGTCAGACAGAGAAAGACAAATACTGTAACTGTATGATCTTACTTATATGTAGAATCTAAAAAAATAAAAGAAAGAAAAAAACCAAAGACATAGAAAAAGAGATCAGTTTTGTGGTTACCAGAGGCAAGGAATGTGAGGAGGGGGAATTAGATAAAGGTGGTTAAGAGATACAAACTTCCAATTGTAAGATAAATAAGTACTAGAATGAAATGTAAAACATGAGTACTTTAGCTAACACTGCTAACACTACTATACGATACATATGAAAGTTAAGAGAGTAGATGCCAGGAGTTCTCATCAAAAGAGGGGAGAAAACATTTTGTTTTATTTAAAAAAAGAAAGAAAGAAAAGAAAAAGTGACCAGTGTCTGATTTTAAGGATATGCTAAAACAGACTTTCATTGAACTCAACTCACATGAATTAAAAAGAAACTGAAACATCAGGGCACTGGATCGAAAATGTGATGGAAGTGAAATAATCCACCCCATTATTCATTAATTTCTTATTATTTGAGATACATGTTGTCTGAAATTTAAAATATTAGTATTTCTTGTTTCAATACTAAATGGTCAAAGTTTGTTGAAGCAGCCCATGGGAGAAAAAAGTAATATAAACTTTTTAAATAGATATAAAAACTATGGGGGGGTTAATTATAAATTGTAGAATTGATCATTATGTAAGTTCTTAACTGAAAAGGATTTTTAAATATTACAGAGAAAATATAATGGGCTCTTGAATTATGTTTGAAGCCATTAGAATGAATACTAGAAAGCCTATTAACAGAACCTGGAATATTGATTGGAGACATTGGTTGAGGAAGAACAGTTAATAGATTTTGCTCCTAGGTCACTGAGAGGTCAGAGTTACTCTTATCAAAGGTTGAAACAAGAAGAAGAAAAAAATTTGTCAGGAAAGATAATGAGGAATTAAGGGCACGTAGAGTATGACATATTGGAATGACATGGTCAAATATCCATCAAAGAATGAAAAATCTGGGCCCTAGAGCTCAGGATAAAATTCATCAGAATAATTAGAAAAGAAGAATATAGTTAACCAATATTATTATACATCTACAATGTATCAGGTGCTAAGGCAAGCATTTTAAATACATATACTGATATTACTCTCAATGACAACATTTTAGAATGACTTGCTATCCTCAATTTATCTTCAATTAATAAACCAAGACTTTAAAAAGTATAAGTTACTGTTATAAGTATAGATAAGCTCAAGATGGATGAAAGATCTCAATGTGAGAGTGGAATCCATCAAAATCCTAGAGGAGAACATAGGCGGTAACCTCTTCAACATTGGCCACAACAACTTCTTTCAAGATACATCTCCAAAGACTACTGAAACAAAAGCAAAAATGAACTTTTGGGACTTCATCAAGATAAAAAAACTTCTGCACAGCAAAGGAAACAGTCAACAAAACAAAGAGGCAACACACAGAATGGGAGAAGATATTTGCAAATGACACTACAGACAAAGCACTGATTTCCAAGATCTAAAAAGAACTTCTTAAACTCAACACCCAAAAAACAAATAATCAAGTCAAAAAGTGGGCAGAAGACATGAACAGACACTTCTCCAAAGAGGACATACAAATGGCTAACAGACGCATGAAAAAATGTTCATCATCATTAGCCATCAGGGAAATTCAAATCAAAACCACATTGAGATACCACCTTACACCAGTTAGAATCGCAAAAAATGACAAGGCAAGAAACAACAAATGTTGGAGAAGTTGTGGAGAAAGGGAAACCCTCTTACACTGTTGGTGGGAATGCAAGTTGATACAGTCACTTTGGAAAACAGTGTGGCGGTTCCTCAAAAAATTAAAATTAGAGCTACCCTATGACCCAGCAATTGCACTACTGGGTATTTACCCCAAAGAAACAGATGTAGTGAAAAGAAGGGCCATATGCACCCCAATGTTCATAGCAGCAATGTCCACAATAGCCAAACTGTGGAAAGAGCCGAGATGCCCTTCAACAGATGAATGGATAAAGAAGATGTGGTCCATATATACAATGGAATATTACTCAGCCATCAGAAAGAATGAATACCCAACTTTCACATCAATATGGATGGGACTGGAGGAGGTTATGCTAAGTGAAATAAGTCAAGCAGAGAAAGTTAATTATCATATGGTTTCACTTATTTGTGGAACATAAGGAATAGAATGGAGGACATTAGGAGAAGGAAGGGAAAAATGAAGGGAGGTAAATGGAAGGGGAGACTAACCATGAGAGACTATGGACTCTGAGAAACAAACTGAGGGTTTTAGAGGGGAGGGGGGTGGGGGGATGGGTTAGGCCGGTGATGGGTATTAAGGAGGGCACATATTGCATGGAGCACTGGGTGTTATTCGAAAAAAAATGAATCATGGAACACTACATAAAAACTAATGATGTACTGTATGGGGACTAACATAACAAAATTAAATTAAATTAAATTTTTAAAAAGTATATTTTTTATAGGTTATATTATTGTTTCCAATTTTGTGTCTCCTTCCCAGTGGAGGGATTATATATTCCTGCCCCTTGCCATACGATTTGCTATACCTCCCTAAGGAAGGAGTATATTTCTGCAAATCATGAACATCATGCTTGTCTATGTGACTTGCTCTAGACATTTATGTATGCTATATTCAATTAGAAACTTTAAGAATGATCACATGGAATGATCACATGGACTTGTTATTTTCCTTTTCCTTTTTCCAGAAGACAGGATTTCTTCCCCTCAGTTTGGATCCAGTAGAAAGAAGGCATATAAAACAAGAGAGACAACATCTGATATAAAATATAAGCAAGAAAACAAAATTTGTGTTATAATCTACTAAAACTCAAGGGTTGTTTTTTATGCAACATAACCTAGTAAAAGTCAACTAATATAGTGGTAAGTCATGGAGCTCATTGTCAAAGTAAGTTCTATCTGGCTTTAAATCCCATGCATAATCTATGAAATCATTCTCTCTCTCATTATATGATATATAAAGCCATGTGTAGATGATGTAATTCAGAACTGAGTCTAAATGTTCAAGGACAATCTTGGGAAATCTCCATTTTGTCAATACACAAAGTATGAGGAAATAGAAAGGAGACTAGGAAAAAAAATAAGTGCCGTGGTAGAACAGTTAATGCAGGAAAAAATTTCAAGAAGGGAGTAATCTGCAATATCAAATATTCAAGAAAATGGAAAGAAGAATTTAAGAAGAAACTTCTGGTTTTAGAAATCAGATCATTTATCATCTTCAAAGCTTGCTTGACATATTTGTAGAACTAAGATGTAAAGGGAAGGCAAGTGTTCATAACCTCAGTCTAAGAACCTTTTGGTATGGATCTTTGGATTACATGAATATGAATCATTAAATATACTGACTTTATATTGTTTATGTAACAAGTAACTACTAAGTTAGTTTAAAACAACCCCAATTTATTAGCTCACAGTTTCTATGGGTGAGAAATCTGACACAAGACTCACTGGGCTAAAATCAAGTTGTGAACAGAGCTATGTTACTTACTGGAAGCTCAAGAGAAGAATCCATTTCCAAGCTCATTTAGGCTTTGGCCAAATTCATTTCCTTAACAGTTGTATGACTTAGGACCCACTGCCTTGCTGGCTGTCAGCCAGGAACTGTCCTTAACTCCTAAAGACCTTACATACTCTTTGTACATGGCCCCCTACATCTCAGAACAAGTAAGGTACATCACAGCCTTTGAATATTTGGAATTTCTCCTAACTTCCCCTTCTTTTGAATCTCTTTTGCCTTATTCTTTTGGCCCCATTCTCTGACTCATTTTTGCTTTCCATTTCTGCTTTTAAGGCTTATATGATTAGAGTGATTGGGCTCACTCTAATAATCCAAGATAATATCTTTATTTTAAGGTCAGCTGACTACAAACCATACTTCCATCTGTAAAGTGTCCTCACAGCAGAATCTAGACTAGTGTTTAATTGAATAAACAGAAGACAGGAAATGAGGGGAAATTTTTAGAATTCTACCATACCAAGGACATTTATTAAAAATATAAATTTCTAAGGCTCTCCTCCAAAGTTCCGTGAACAAAATTCTAGGATAAGACACTGGTTTACATTTATACAAGCCTTTTCAGTAATTCTTTTGCAGAATAAAACTTAAAAACAGCTTATCTATGAGGTCTATGGTGAGCTTCATTGTATCTAATATCTGAAATTTTATGGAAAACATTTTCATCATATGCATTTTTCTAAGGTTAGTTTACCTAATTTTAAAAGCTAGAAAGTTCCTATGACCCACAATACTTAAGAATAACTAATTTAAGGAATGAGTGAATATGAAAAGGATGCAAGAGAGTAGCTTACACTTGACAACTTTGACAACAAAGTAAAGGAAATGTATGGGATGGTAGTTTGAGAAGGAAGCCTGTTTGAGGGAATTTTTTTAGGATAGATAAGAATCCGGCATTTGGAGGGAAAACAGTTCCTGGATGGGAGCATTCAAAAGTAGAATGAACATGTGTCTGTTAGCTTATTTGTGCAACATAAGGAATAGCATGGAGGACATTAGGAGAAGGAAGGGAAAAATGAATTGGGAGAATCGGAGGGAGAGATGGACCATGAGAGACTATGGACTCTGAGAAACAAACTGAGGGCTTTAGAGGAGAGGGGGTGGGGGGATGGGTTAGTCCAGTGATGGGTATTAAGGAGGGCACGTACTGCATGGAGCACTGGGTGATATATGAAAACAATGAATCGTGGATCACTACATCAAAAAGTAATGATGTATTGTATGGTGACTAATATAACATAATAAAATAAAACTTTAAAAAAAAAAAAAGCAAGATGAAGACACCTGAAGTAGCAAATTACCTACAGGAATGAGATTAAGAGAACAGCTGGAAGTTTTAATTTTGTAATAGAATAGAAAAAAGTTTTCTCTAAGAGAAAAGAAAAAGTGGACAAGTAAAGATGCAGAGAAACACTAAAATGGCATGGCCATCACCTCCTCAATTAAGTAGGAGCAGTATTGCCTACATTTGTAGGGATTAGAGGGCTTGACCAACATGGACTGAGTTAGAAAAGAAGAACTGGAAAAAACCTCAGGATTAGTCAAAGGTAAAAATAAAATGAATGGACTTTCAATGCTGCCTATTAAGAATATATACTACAGATCTGAACGAAAAAAAATTTCAATAATAAAATTGTTTACTTTTTATTTCACCATTCTCTGCTGTGGTCATATAATTCAAATGACTAAAGTATGAAAAAAATCAAGTATATGGAAGCTATTACTGAATTAACAATTTAGATCATATTTAATAGGATATAGCTATACTGAGATGCAAAATCCCGTATTTAAATCTTAAATTTAGTATTAAGTTTGTTAAGTAACTTTAGTCAAATCAGTTTATTTTATTTATTTTATTTTTTTTAAGATTTTTATTTATTTATCTAACAGAGAGAGAGAGAGCGAGAGCACAAAGTAGGCAGAGCGGCAGACAGAGGGAGAGGGAGAAGCAGGCTTCCCGCTGAGCAGGGAGCCCAATGCGGGACTCAATCCCAGAACCCTGGGATCATGACCTGAGCCAAAGGCAGCCACTTAACCGACTGAGCCACCCAGCCGCCCCCAAGTCAGTTTATTTTAAACTGTCTAAGCTTTTTCACTGGCCAAATGGGGATAATACTGTGTCCCATGTAACCTACAGGGTAACTTCATGAAAAAATAAGAGAACTATAATGTATTTTTAGAATTAAAAGATAAATTAACTGCATCTTACAAGTTTATTGGTAGCTGTGAGAAGTACCAAAAAATAGGGTATTAGTATAACACCAGATATCTTTCTGCACTACTAACTAAACAGAAGCTTTTTTGAATAAAGAAAAAAAATCAATGTTAAAAGAAAAGAAAAGTTCTGAAGCTAAACTTCCAATTCCAGCAAAATGGCAGACAGCATAATTTTAAATGCCCCTATTTCATTCACCAAAAATAGTGGATGAAATATGAAAACACTCATCATCTTTGGTAAAATAGTTTCCAATTGGCTGCACTGAAAGAAACATCTTAAATTTATAGAAGTAGACTTACAATTTGCTTCATTAAAGAGGAAAAGATTATCATTTAAATGCAAAAATAGGAAAAACCCACAAAACTGACAATTAAAAAAAAAGACTTCCCATTAACTATCATTAGGTTTATCCATTCAACCAAGAAAATAACTATCACAGAATCTTAGAAACAATAAACAAAAAGAACAGTTAACTATCTAATTGTATTTTCCTAAAATGAAGAAAGCATGTATATAATTTTTTAATTGGCCAAAATTGCACATAAAAACATTACAATTTAAATCCTTTATATTCAATCTCAATGCACTGAAAATTATAGACTTTCATTTGGCTTAACTCTTGCAAGTCTTTTGTGTTTCTTTGGATCTCTAAAATCCTATAATTCACATAATCCTAAATTCTTTGTTAATCAGAAAAGTCTGACTGAAAAATATATTATTCAAAGACTCAATAACTAAATATATACATGATGAAATACTACACATATTTAGTAAAAGTGTTAATTTTGCAAAGTGAAGTGCCTTTCTCTAATATGGTAATCAGGAATAATATCCTTAAACATCAGCCCATCCTCACTTAAAAATTATACCTAGGTATAATACCTAGTACTCCAAGGGACAAACCATAGGCTGAAGCACACTGTGGGGCAGGTAATTGTGCTAAGTATTGCCTAAAGCCCAGAGAGGAACAGGGATTAAATATGGGACTTTAGTATCTAGTAAACCCAGAAAAATATTTTTATCTAAGGAAAACTAATTGATGAAACTCAATTTGAAAGTGAAGAGAATATTTCCAATGAATTTAAGGCAAAATTACTATTATTAATGTAATAAATACAAACATTGCTATTTCATAATCAAACACTCTTCCTTATGATAATTACTGATTAAAGATAGTGCTGAAAAATCTCTATTCAAAATTTGAACGCAGGGTCAAGAAATGGCAGCTGAGATGGGGACCAATATTCGCAACACTATTGTTTCCTGGTGGAGTGACCTCGAACTGTTAAATACTTTTTAAAGATTTTGTTTATTTTTTTGACAGAGAGAGAGCACAAGCAGAGGGAGTGTCAGGCAGAGGGAGAGGGAGAAGCGGGCTCCCCACTGAGGAGCCTGACATGGGGGATCATGACCTGAGCTGAAGGCAGACTTTTAACCGAATGAGCCACCCAGGCGCCCCAAACTCTTCAATACTTCTTAGCTCTGAAATCAGCTGGCTAGAGTAGATAACCCTTATATTTCTTAAATTTTTAAAATTCTATTTTAAATGAATAAAGTGTGACTTATTTGGAAAAATGTCTATTTAGAGCTTCTGTCCATTTTTTGACTGGATTGTTTCTTTTTTTGCTACTGAATTGTATGAGTTTTTTATATATTTTGGTTATTAACCCCTTATCAGATGTATGATTTGCAAGTATTTTCAAATATTTTCTCCAATTCACTGTGTTGCCTTTTCATTTTGCTGGTAATTTCCTTTGCTGTGCAGAAGCTTTTTAGTTTGATGTAGTCCCACTTGTTTGCTTTTGCTTTTGTTGCCTTTCTTTTTGGAGTAAGATCCCGAAAATCGTCACCAAGACTGATGTCAAGGGCCTGCCTATGTTTTCTTCTAGGAGTTTTATGGTTTCAGGCCTTATATTCAAATTTTTAATTCATTTTGAGTTAATTTTCATGTATGGTTTAACATAGTAGTAGTCTAGTTTTATTCTTTTGCATGTGACTGTCCAGTTTTCCCAACACTATTTATTAAAGAGACTGTCCTTTCCTCATTGTATATTCCTGGCTTCTTCATCAGAAATTAATTGACCATATATACATGGGTTTATTTCTGAGATCTCTATTCTGTCCCATTGACCTGTTTTTATGGCAATACTACACTATTTTGATTACTAGAGCTTTGGATTATATTTTTTAATAAAATCAATTCAAATATTACATTCATCATCAATGTCATGGTCCAACATTCTTATAGGATTTAACCATGTGTGTTTTCCCTGAAACTGCCCTACTTTTGGTTTGGAACAGATTTGCAAACTGACTCTTTGTGTGTTCCTTATATCTTCCAGATATACAGTTACACTTATTTCCTTCATGTGCGCTAAATTCTCTCCTAGATTCAAGCATGACTACAGTTTTCCCCCATGTTGTCCTTTTATGATTTCATTGGCAACTTGGGAAAGGAAGAATTAAATTTCAAGACTTTAATTGCTTCCTCTCCCATAACGTTCTACTTACACTTAAGACACTAGTGTTGTGTGGGACAACAGTAACTAATATGGAATGCAGATAGATAGCTATAGGCCCTTTCTAGATACAGACTCTGTTTATTCCTCTAGATGCAAAAGTAATGATAATGCTACTTATTAGCTTTTGGAATAATTAAGTACAAGATTCATGTCTAGGAATAGGTTAGATGTTCTATATTAATACAAATTCATTAGTAAAAAAAAAAACTAAAGTAGACCATTTTTTACAGTGCAAATCATTTGTCCTTTTCATGTCAATGTTAAGGCAATATTTTATAAAATATGTTAATAACTATAGAATTCACTATATTAAACACCTCTCAATCTTCCCTAAGGCAACATTAGAAAACCTGTTTTTTTTAGAGATATGAGTAAAATCTATATATTCAGATCTTAAGGAAAGAGAAGACATGGTCACAAAAATTGTTTAAAAAGATAAAGCAAATTTTGTGAAGAAATGCATATTCTAGTAGGAAAAAAAGGTATTTACAAGTGGAGAGCATTTAGATTTTTAATGGCCAAAATAAACTCCTAAATATTCACATTATAGATTCAATGCAGTCTCAAACATATATAAAGAATCCAAAACTAAGTTAAAATGATCACTACCTAATATAATACTGAAGTATGGCCATTAAAACTTCAAAAATGATATCCAAATTTTTTGACATATATAAAGCACATTTTAAATGTTTTAGAGTTTACAAATTAAATTGTGAAAACTAGCACTGTCTGCACGTGTTTTACCACATGATTACTGGGTACTATGATACTACAGTTTAAAATGCAGCTCTAAAGTGAAATAAGTCAAGCAGAGAAAGTCAATTATCATATGGTTTCACTTATTTGTGGAACATAAGGAATAGCATGGAAGACATTAGGAGAAGGAAGGGAAAAATGAAGGGGGGGGAATCGGAGGGGGAGACGAACCATGAGAGACTATGGACTCAGAGAAACAAACTGAGGGTTTTGGGGTGGGGGGGAGGGACGGGTTAGCCCAGGGATGAGTATTTTTTTTTAAGATTTTTTAATGTATTTATTTGACAGAAACACAGCGAGAGAGGGATCACAAGCAGGGGGAGAGGGAGAGGGAGAAGCAGGCTTCCCGCTGAGCAGGGAGCCGGATGCGGGGCTCGATGCGGGGCTCAATCCCAGGACCCTGGGACCATGACCTGAGCCGAAGGCAGATCCTTAACGACTGAGCCACCCAGGTGCCCCAGGGATGAGTATTAAGGAGGGCACATACTGCATGGAGCACTGGGTGTTATACAAAACAATGAATCATGGAACACTACATCAAAAACTAATGATGTATTGTATGGTGACTAACATAACATAATAAAATTAAATTAAATTGAAAAAATAATAATAAAAATAAAAAATAAAATAAAATGCAGCTCTAGAGTCTTTTCTCGGTATATTATTTACAAAGTAATTTTGTGGCAACATGTTTGTTTCTTGTCAACATTTTTTATGGCACCTCCAGTGAAAACATAAAGTAAAATTTTCCCAGAATGAAAATATTTTATCTTTCAAAGCCATACCTGAGCCTTCTCTGAAAATATAACCATAGTCCAGTTATCATGCTTCAGGCAAGTTGTCTTAATCTTTCCATTTTTAAGAGTGTGTATATACATGTGTGTGTATATATGTACACACATCTGCAAATGTAAAATTCCTGTGTAAAAAGCAACTGTATGAAGGTATGATGATTATCTACTCAGACTCCATATGCTCAGGATGATGGAATTTGTTGTATGTTATAGAATGATACAGTGTTGAAGAGAAGTCAGTACTCCAGAGGAAAGCAACAGCATAATACATTGGATTCATGGTTTATGGCAGAGGAAACATAAATGGACTTGAGTATATTTATGAATGAACATTAAACCCTATTTTATAATGAAAATGAAAACATCACAAAAGGCTATTTGGGATTTTTAGCATACCTGGATGTTGTTGCTAGAGTAGTAAGTTCTTAAGGACTGTGAATCAATGGCTTCAAAATAGTTGGAAACTTATATATGGCAAACATATATTATAAGACCAATTTTTGCTGCAGAAATCTATATATCAAGCAGGTTCACTGGAAGCAAATGATAAAATGAATATAGCTCTAGAAAGGGAGTACTCAAGATGGTGTGCTATCAGCCAAGGTGACATACATTATGAAAGACAACTGAGGTGCAAAGCAATGGAAAGATAATCAATTTTTCTGATGGTGTACAGTGACTCATCTGTTGTCTTTTTAATATGCTGTCAAATAAGCAATGGATATTTGTTAGTCAGTGAAATTTTTGGACCAGTAGCAGTATTGCAAGAATCTCCAATAACTGCCTTTCCAAAATGTTTAAAGTGTGGAAACCTAACAAGCAAACCAAATTCTTCTAACATGATTAATCACTAATACAAAGGCACAAATACAGCATCTTCTCTGATTCTTTTATAATGTTTTTGATTCCTACATAAAGGAGGATGAATTTAACTTCCAACTTAATCCTATAATCAGAATATTCTTCATTTTATAATTAGAACAGAACAAAACCAAAATTTTTGTAAGGCATCAATTTTTATTTAGCATCTTTAAAAATTGTCATCTTACTCTTAGAAAACTTCAGTGCTAATATGTAAGGTGTATAGTAATGTATTTTAGAAGGGCATAAATTTGTGGGCTGTTTTCTATCTTTATTTTCCCCTATCTTTAAATAACTAATGACAAATAAATCATGTGTGGTCAGGGTGCCTGGGTGGTTCAGTTGGTTAAGCGACAGCCTTCAGCTCAGGTCATGATCCTGGAGTCTCGGGATTGAGTCCCGCATCGGGCTCCCTGCTCAGCAGGGAGTCTGCTTCTCCCTCTGATCCTCCCCCCTCTCATGCTCTCTCTCTGTCTCATTCTTTCTCTCTCAAATAAATGAATAAAATATTTTTTTTAAAAATCATGTATGGTCAAAGAAACTGGCATACTAATTTCAGAGCTAAGTTTTTCCTTTTGTAATTAACTTTTTTAAAAGTGAAAATTAGAGTGTTCAGCATTTGAGAAATGTAAATGGAATAGCCACCATTAAGTGCCCATTGTCTTTTAAGCTAACAATCTACATTCTATATGGAATGTAGTTCCAAAGCTCTACAATTTACCAATAAGTCAATATTATAAAAATGTTCTTTATCACCTTCTGTCTAAAACTGTGAAGTCATTAAGACTTTTTTCCAGCATGTTAGTTTCTTTCAATTTACAAGCAGAATTTTGTGGCGAGCTTTTGCTACCACTCTCACCCACCAGTAATCAAAAGCATACACCGAATTTGGGGGCAAGTTACTGAAACCAGTAAATATATACATTTGCATCACATAAACCTGAGGTGTTTATAGAAATCTAAACTTATTTACAAAAGTAACTATACTTAGATGGCAATTTTCCTATATAGAAATCACACAAAATCAATTCTCCAAAGTTAATTCATAACTACAATGGGAAAGTAACAAAGACAATAATTTCTCAGATAATCTATAGATTTAGAAGAGAATAATGCTATTGTAATTTTTTTTTAAAGTCTCTCTTAAACCTGACACTTATTTTTTTTTATTTTTTATTTTTTTTTTTTTAGATTTTATTTATTTATTTGACAGAGAGAGACACAGTGAGAGAGGAACACAAGCAGGGGGAGTGGAAGAGGGAGAAGCAGGCTTCCCGCGGAGCAGGGAGCCCGATGCGGGGCTCGATCCCAGGACGCTGGGATCATGACCTGAGCCGAAGGCAGGCGCTTAACGACTGAGCCACCCAGGCGCCCCCTGACACTTATTTTTTAATGGTTAAAGGCTAAGCCCATTTCTTGAGGAAGCTCTTACGGTGTTCAAATTGACTTTAGATTCTACTAAATCCAAATCACTATGAGTTCAAGTTTACTGAGGAACTGAAATATGGTTAAGTTTTCCAAGTATAAGAACCATGATTTTTTTTTTGTTCTAACTAAAACATGGCCTTTTAAACTTCATAAATGTGAATGATACTAGAAAAAAATAATTATTTCTCTTTCAAAGTATTTGAAATAAATTTATGACACCAAATTAAAGAAAAACTACAAAATGGATTGAGTTAATAAAGATGTTTATGATTGCCGAATTCTCTCATATTTGTAACAGTCTTCACTGTCATTAGTCCTGGCACTCATCCATCACAGAAAGGAGCAAAATGGAGATTTTATTATCACATTGCAAGTTTGTGTTTGTCTTCTGTCAGTCCATAATTTCTTTGCCAAGTACTACAACTAGACTCCATCTGGTATATTTACCACCTCAATTTAAATTCTGCAGAAAAATTCCAGCTAATGATGAGAAATAAAGAGATTTGGTATTTGTTTTACTTCATTTTTAGCATGATGGTCATTACCAGAAATTCCTGATTGTCAGTTTTCTTAGGCTACAAATAGATTGCATATTAGAGAAGTCCTAAATTTTTCTTGAGTTAAGAATTTTTTAAAAAAGAAGGTATGCACTTTAAAGCTAAAATTCATGGTAATATAATGAGCACGCTGTTACGGAATATTTTCAAACAGTGGTTTTATGGCCATCTGTTAGAATCCCTGCACTGGGTTGAATCTTTTTCACTATCTAAAAATCTAAAATAACTTCTAAAAAAGACTCAAGAATTATAATGAAAGAGGCATCCCTGACTCTTAACAATGTCAGGGCTTTATGAAAGAAATTGCCTAAAATACAAGGGATTATGAAAATACAGAATTTTCTAAATGGATGAGGTTTTAGCTGGCAGTCATAATAAACACTATTGTTAAGCATCAAGTATCAATTACCTCGATGCATAAATAGCATATTGTTACATATTTAGGATTTTGTAATACTAAAGCCAACCAATCGTCTGAATTTGTTACTTGCCACTGCATTCACTGGACCCTATGTCCTGAGTAAGCAGCTGTGTGCAATAAATTGTATACCAAAAAAGAAAAAGAGAAGGAAGGAAAAAGAAAAAAGCCAACCATAGATGGTTAAATTCAAGACATACAATTCTCTGTGCCCTGAGGTGGAATGAAGTACCATCTTCCACTAGGTGATATAGTACAACAAACATCGCACCTACAAAACATCTGTTTTCCAGCTGACAATGGGCCAAAACAACACTTCAGAGCTGGGGAAAAAAATGCTTTCCTCTCAGAGCAGTGCTGACATAAATCCTAATGACCTGATACTTTTAACTACCTCCTTTTAACAACCTCTTGTACTATTCTCCATCAAGGTCTTAAAATGAACTGAGAGGAAAATGCTACCCACAGCACTTAAATCCTATGTGGGGCCTAATAACAGTTTTTTCTCAAGCCCCTGTTTCTACTCTGTCTTCCTAATTATTGTCATCAGTGTGCATTTTTTTTTTCCTTGAGAGGAAATATTGACATTTTTGGAGTGAAATATTGAAATGGTGCATTTGTTTTATTGATGATTCTGCAGCAGCTAACATTCACAGAACTAAAGATTGCAAAACTTTGTTGATGAGGCCAAAAAAATTAGGAGCAAATTACACAGAGGAGTAAAATAGGATGTAATAATTAATTAGAATTTTTCTAATCTTCCCTACACAAGAATATAGGTATATAAAATAAATCTTGATGTCTGGTACTAAGGTTACAAGTTACCAAACAAAACTAAAACAACTCTTTATTTATACACACTAATGTGTTTTTAAAAACTGAACTTAACAGTTGTTAATTTTTGTAAACATGAGCAAGCTTTTAACAGTTCAACTTCTACTCCTCAGCCGGATTAATGAGCAAGCTTTAAGGAAGGAACTATGATAAGGTACATATTAAAGGAGATTTGGAAGCCCCATTAGCCTTCTGCAGCCTGTATATGTTGATTTCTTATGCAATGTCCTTTAATGTTGACATTGCTATGATGGTCTTGCATTTCCAAATATTCTGACATAATTCATATAATAAATACTGAACCTAAACTTTTTCACATAAAAGCTCTCACAACCCTCATCTCGCCCCATCTTCTGGGTGTTATAAAGACTTCTCAGTTTTTAACTGAAGTCATATTGCAGTAGAAACTTAATATTCTTGATCTTGCCTACCTCAGGCTTAGGTGAACTGTTTTATTATATCCTGGTAAACTGGTCACATCACAATACATACTTTCTTACAGAACTTAAGTTTGATCTAGGGTATTCATAGCCAAGGGAGTCGTATTAACAACAGATGTTCATTTACTAAAATAAGACAAGTTTATTTCTATTCTTCAAAAAAGAATTCTGGAATAATTATTTTAACTGTAGGTTTTAGAAACACCACAGCAGGAATCAAAGTATCATTTGAAACAATTGCTTTTCAAAGTATTGTATTTACAATTAGAGTTTTATTCCTTATAACAACACACACACACAAATGCTCTTAATAGAAACATGTTTTTGGATTTCAGAGCCTCCCCTCATAAAAGTTCCCTTTTAAACAGCAACCTAAAGGAAAGCCTGATATACAAACTCCTTAGACAAATCTCTTCTCAATATGGTTTCCCTTGAGAAGTGGTCATTTCATCTCCAAATCTCTCTATAATTATGGATATAAGGACTGAAGTGCAGGGGGTGGTGGGTGCCTGAGTGGCTCAGTTGGTTGAGTGTCTGACTCTTGATGTCAGCTCAGGTCATGATCTCAGGGTCATGAGATCTAGCCCCAGGTCAAGCTCCCTGCTCAGCAGGAAGTCTGCTTGAGATTCTCTCATTCCCTCACCGTCTGCCCTCCCCCTAGTCTCTCTCTCTCTTTCTCTCTCCCTTAAATAAATAAATCTTTAAAAAAGAAAAAAAGGACTGAAGTGAGGAATGATGATGTACTGATACTATTGCTTAAATGTCAACCTACTAAAATGGATGCAGTTTCAAAGTGCCTTTCAGATAACCATTCAGGTTCCATCTCTTTTTAGGGAATTAAGCCTTGATTAAATTCATTGTATGTTTAGATCTTAAAAGTTAGAACCATAAGATGCAAAATGTCTCTCTGTTCCACGGCTCAATCTACTGAGGGAGGAAGATGTAAAACAGGAAATATTAAATGTCTGATGTGAACTGATACAGAAAAGAAGTAAGTGGATAATTCCCTGGAAAAGTAAACATTTATCACGGCAAAGTCATATATATGTTGGAAGGTTAGCACCCAGTACCTTTATTTATAAAAACATGAAAGCACACCTTTCAGTTTCCACCAGTAGGAAAACAGTCTTTGCAAATGGCTTAGGAATTTTTTAAGCCTGTTTTCTGCTGCTCTCCCACTACAGTTTTTTTGGGACAATTTATATATATATATATATATATATATATATATATATATATATATATATAAATTTTGTGTGTGTGTGTGTGTGTGTGTATATATGTGTATGTGTATAAGAATGTGTGTGTGTTGGGGCGCCTGGGTGGCTCAGTTGGTTAAGCAACTGCCTTCGGCTCAGGTCATGATCCTGGAGTCCCGGGATCGAGTCCCGCATCGGACTCCCTGCTCAGCAGGGAGTCTGCTTCTCCCTCTGATCCTCCCCCCTCTCATTCTCTCTCTCTCTCTGTCTCATTCTCTCTCTCAAATAAATAAATAAAATCTTTAAAAAAAAAAAAAGAATGTATGTGTGTGTGTGTGTGTGTATAGTATCCTAAATTGTATTTATGATCTTTTCTAATGGAGAAAGCCATATCTTTCTCAAGGGAAATGGAATGCAATCTCCCCCTACTCTTTCTCCACCTCTATGTTCATCCTCTCTTAGTGGCAGCATTCCTATAAAGAGAACAGTACTGAAATTGCCACAGGACAGTGAAAAAAAACAGTGTGTTTAAATAAAAAAAAAAAAAACTTTGCTAGAGAAATATCCTAAAAATTACAATCACCTAAGATCTGCTGATTCAGAATCTCTGGGATAAAAGGCTCAAAAATCCCTAGTAGAATTATTAAGAATTTATACAACATCAAAGATCAAAAACAAAAGAAGTATCCATCAAGTATTTAAGAAAAAATCCCATTGTTCACTCAAGAGTGAGGGAACTAGATAATAGGAATTGAGAGTGCAATGCAAATTTTTGTAGCATATCTTCTCAAGTTAATCTTAACATGACAAAATTTTATCACAGCTCAGCTCTCTCCTTTCTTTACTTCTATCCTTGAGCAGCTTAGGTGTGATGTGATGTCATTTCAAAACGTTTTGCCAATAGTCTCTACTGCCTCAGCCCCTCTGTCTCTTCATCATATCCACTTAAACAAACTCTAAATGACTCTAGCTACCCACTTTCTCTAAATCTATTCTGAAGCAGCTAATCACTACAAAAGAAAAAAGGAAGGAAGGGTGGGCACCTGGATGGCTCAGTCTGTTAAGTGGCCAACTCTTGATTTTGGCTCAGGTCTTGTCAGGGTCCTGGGATGGAGCCTTGCATCTGGCTCCAAACTCATTGGACATCTGCTTCTCTCCCTCTCCCTGTCCCCCTCCCCCTACTCACATGCTCTCTCTCTCCCAAATAAATAATCTGAAAGAAAGAAAGAGATAAGAAAGAGAAAAAAAGAAACTTAGCATCACTAAGTTCCTCATTAGCAAACCCAAATGGACTACCAGAATGGCCCAACAATCACTGAATGGTCCACCATCTCTGCCATCTCCCCGACATAGTTCTCATTTACAGTGTACCAGCAAAAATGTATTTACTTCCTCAATATCTTTCAAAACCTCACTTTTCAAAAATTTTTATAAAGCTTGCTTCTCCTTCTCCCACTCCCCCTGCTTGTGTTCCCTCTCTTGCTGTGTCACTCTCTCTCAAATAAATAAAATCTTTAAAGTAGGTCACTTTTAACATATAAAACTCAAGTTGGGGTTGTCTTGTGGCTCAGTCAGTTAAGCATCTGCCTTCAACTCAGGTCGTGATCTTGGGGTCCTGGAATCAAGCCCCCTATCAGGCTCCCTGCTCAGCAAGGAGTCTGATTCTCCTTCTCCCTCTGCCCCTCCCCCCCTGCTCATGCTCACATGCTCTCACTCTCTCAAGTAAATAAAATCTTTTTAAATAAATAATAAATAAATAAATAAAAATAAAACAAAACTCAAATTGGGACAGTAAAAGATAGCATAAGCAAAACAAAATACAGGCAGTTGTTTTGGAAACAAATATTTATATAATACAGAATGCTCATTGAAAAGGTTAAGATCTATAATACGAAAAATGTTAAGACAAATTGCAAAAATGAGACCAAAGGGGGAAAAAAACACAATAAATGGGTAAATGACACAATGAGACAAAATAGGAGAGACAATTCAAATGGCCCAAAACAACATTCTTGAATATCTCATTTATCAGGGAAATATAAATTAAGTAGCAATAAGAAACGTTTGCACATATTAGCCTCACTAAAATGTCATAATGTGTTCATATATATTGTGTGGGATGTGGAGAAAGCAAACTCTCATTATTGAAGAAAATATGAATTATTGGTACCTCTATCAAAAACAATCTGGAAATATCTATAAAAATTAAAAATGCAGAGGGGCATCTGGGTGGCTCATTCGTTTCTGTCTGCCTTCAACTCAGGTCATGATCTCAGGATCCTGGGATCGACGCCACATCGAGCTCCTTGCTCAGCAAGGAGTCCGAATCTCTCTCTCCCTCTCCCCTTCCACCTGCTTGTGCTCTCTCTCTCTCACTTTCAAATAAATAAATAAAGTACTATTTTTTAAAAAATTAAAAATGCAGAGACCCATTGATCCACCAAATTCACTCTTGAGAATGTATTCCATACTAATGAATCATTAAAAATTAGGGTAAATATGTACAACAATGAAGCTTTTGTTTCTTTCTCTTTTTTTTAGTTTCAAGTTTTTATTTAAATTCAAGTTAGTTAACATATAGTGTAATATTAGTTTCAGGAGTAGAATTTAGTGATTCATCACTTACATATAAAACCCAGTGCTTATCCCAACAAGTGCCCTCCTTAATACCCATTTAACCCATCCTCCCATCCACCTGCCCTCTAGCAACCTGTTTGTTCCCCACAGTTAAGAGTCTGTTCCTTGATGAGCACTGGGTGTTATATGCAATTAATGAATCATTGAACATTACATCAAAAACTAATGATGTACTATATTTTGGCTAATTGAATTTTTTTAAAAAAGTCTGTTCCTGGGTTTGTCTCTCTCTTTCTTTTTTTTCCATTTGTTCATTTGTTTTGTTTCCTAATTCCACATATGAATGAAATTATATGGTATTTGTCTTTCTCTGATTGACTTATTTTGCTTAGCATAATCCACGTCCTTGCAAATGGCAAGATTTCATTCTTTTTACAGCTGAGTAATAGTCCATTATATATATAATAAAGTATATATAATAAAATTATATAAATAATTATAAATATATATTATATATAATAAAATATATATAATGGAATATTAATGGAATAATATTGGAATATACCAATGTATATTGGAATGGTATATGGCATATTGGAATATACAAGGATATATTGGAATGGTATAACAGAATAATACTGGAATATACCAATATTACATAATGGGATATATACATATATATATTACATCTTTTTTAAAACATTTCATTTTTTTTTTAAAGATTTCATTTATTTATTTGACAGAGAGACAGTGAGAGAGGGAACACAAGCAGGGGGAGTGGGAAAGGGAGAAGCAGGCTTCCCGCCAAGCAGGGAGCCTGATGCAGAGCTCGATCCCAGGACCCTGAGATCATGACCCAAGCCGAAGGCAGTCGCTTATCCAACTGAGCCACCCAGGTGCCCCAGGGTTGTGAGATCTTTTTTTATTTTTTTATGTAATGTTAATCACCATACATTACATCATTAGTTTTTGATGTAGTGTTCCATGATTCATTGTTTGTGTATAACACCCAGTGCTCCATGCAGAACGTGCCCTCTTTAATACCCATCACCAGGTTAACCCATCCCCCCATCCCCCTCCCCTCTAGAACCCTGAGTTTGTTTCTCAGAGTCCATAGTCTCTCATGGTTCATCTCCAAAAAAAAAAGATCTCACAACCGAGATCAAGACCTGTGCTGAGGCCAAGTCACACACTTAATCAACTGAGCCACCCAGGTGCCCCTATATTAAAATCATCTTTAATCAAATTAACCAACACAAAAAAGAACTACAGGACAAAAAACAAGAATTGTTTCACTATTTTTTCTTTATAAACATATCATTTTAACAATTGAAGTGGATGGACTCTCACACATATAAAAACATACATATTTATTTCTGTCTGTATAATTTGAATGAGATAGATGTCATCCAAAGACAACTGTATATTTTGTTGTTAATCTATTGCAATTTAAAACAGTAAGAGTAGAAATTATGTTTATTAGTAAGTGTTTTGTGTCTGCTTTTAGAAACTTCTCTAGCTTTCAAAACTTAATTAACTGACTCATTTGTCTAAGATCTTAAGATTAAATAAGGATTGGGAAATTATAATTTAGTTAAATCTGTAGCTTTATAAAAATTTAATAAAATTTAAAACTAAAAAAAAAACATTTCATCCACTTGAGAGAGAGAGAGAGAGAGCACGAGCGAGGCAAGGGGAGCAGAGGGAGAGGGAGAAGCAGACTCCCCGCTGAGCAGGGAGCCCACTGCAATGCAGGGCTTGATCCCAGGACCCCAAGATCATGACCTGAGCTGAAGGTAGATGCTTAACTGACTGAGCCACCCAGGGGCCTCTATAACACATCTTCTTTACTCATTCATCAGTTGATGGACATCTAGGCTCTTTCCATAATTTGGCTATTGTTGATAATACTGCTATAAACATCAGAGTACATGTATCTTTTTGGGTCAGTTTTTTCATATTCTTTGTGTAAATAGCTATGAAATTTTTAATTTTTTTTAAAGATTCTATTTATTTGACAGAGAGAGAGAGAGCACAAGCAGATGGAGTGGCAGGCAGAGGCAGAGGGAGAAGCAGGCTCCCCACAGAGCAGGAGAAGCCCGATGCTGGACTCGATCCCAGGACCCTGGGACCATGACCTGAGCCAAAGGCAGTCACTTAACCAACTGAACCACCCAGGTGCCCTGAAGCTTTTTTATAGCGGGAAAAACAACTGTATATAAAGTAAATGCTATCCAGTGGAAGTGGTTGAATAAATTACATTCATACCATGAAATATTTTGTAGCCATTGTAAGAATGAATTATACTTAGATTAATTGATTTAGATAATTTTTCATAAGACACTGAGAGAAAGGAACATAAAGTAGAAACTGAAATATCCCATTTTTGTCAAATAATAATGTCTTCTACATATATATAAATTCATGGAGGAAAATAAAAGTTTTTAACATGGGATTTCTGGGATTGGGAATATTGATGGAGAATGTGGTAAGATTAAAATAAAAAAATCTAAAATACAAAATTACATAAAAGAAATATAACTTTACAAAAATAGTTTTATTACTTTATCACATTCAGACATTTATAAAAATGTTCATTAGGCATGTGGGTAAAAACTAAAAATATCAAATAATAAAGATGGACTAGATGGTTGAAAATCTGATCTTTACTGTCCTATCAAATTATACCCTATCTTTAAGTGCAGAGACCATACTGTTCATGGTTTATCTCCCCATTTGGAAGAAGAGAGACCATGTTCAGTCATTTTTCTTTAAGGCATCCTAAACAGTCCTTTGTACATAAATCTCTGTTCTTGAGTATATCTTAAAATCAAATTAACCTAGTAAAATGTATTGAATGACAAATCAGTTAGCTTTAGGCCTTAAAAAATAAAAATAGAGATACATTAGAATAAAATAAAATACATAGAAATGAAAATTAAAAGAGTCATGGAGAACCCAGAGAAAATAAAATAAAAATAAATGTAAAAAAATAAAGTTATAAAAATGAATTTAGAAAAGACAGATACAGAAAATATGACTAAAGAAGTTACCAGTCTACAGAAAAATAATGAAATAGAAGAGAAAAAATATTCTAAAATAAAAGAAGAAAACTTTCTTAACCAAAGACTTAAATCTGTCAATTGAAAGGAAATGCCATGCTGATGGAAAAATTAACACAAAATAATCAACATGAAACTCTAGCCCAGTGAAGTTCCAGAAATATATGAGCATCCAAGTTAAAGCATCAAATCACTTACAAGGACTGGAGAGAAGAAGAGATCATACTGTCTTAAGAATTTTCCAGAGCAGTCTTTAAGGCCAGAAGACAGAAATCAATGTCTGCACATTCTGAGGATAAGGATATAATCCAAAAGTGTAATACATTGCCAAATAATGTTGCAATTATAAAAAGAGCAAAAATATAGCCTTGAGAACATGAGAACTGCAGGAATATGGCATTTTGTAAAACATAAACAAATAATAACAGCCAAAAACATTTACTGAAATCTAGTCAAACAAAAAAAGAAATCAATATAAAGAATGCAGGCCTGGAGACTGTTGCTAAAGGATTAGAAACAAAAATTAAATAAGGTTAAGAATTGATTTATATCTATGGTCAAATGAAGTGAAATCAACTGTGAAAATTATGGTTTCACAGTCAAAGGCAAACAAAAGAGAAACTCTTAAAGGAGACTGTATCCATTTTGAGTTTATCTTTGTGTATGGGGTTAGAGAATGGTTGAGTTTCATTCTTCTGTATATAGCTATCCAATTTTCCCAGCACCATTTATTGAAGAGACTGTCTTTTTTCCATTGCATATTTTTTCCTGCTTTGTCGAAGATTATTTGACCATAGATGAAAGACCTCAATGTGAGACAGGAATCCACCAAAATCCTAAAGGAGAACATAGGCAGTAACCTCTTCGACATCAGCCACAGCAACTTCTTTCAAGATACATCTCCAAAGACTACTGAAACAAAAGCAAAAATGAACTTTTGGGACTTCATCAAGATAAAAAGCTTCTGCACAGTAAAGGAAACAGTCAACAAAACAAAGAGGCAACACACAGAATGGGAGAAGATATTTGCAAATGACACTACAGACAAAGCGCTGATTTCCAAGATCTATAAAGAACTTCTCAAATTCAACACCCAAAAAACAAATAATCAAGTCAAAAAGTGGGCAGAAGACATGAACAGACACTTCTCCAAAGAAGACATACAAATGGCTAACAGACGCATGAAAAAATGTTCATCATCATTAGCCATCAGGGAAATTCAAATCAAAACCACATTGAGATACCACCTTACACCAGTTAGAATCGCAAAAAATGACAAGGCAAGAAACAACAAATGTTGGAGAAGTTGTGGAGAAAGGGGAACCCTCTTACACTGTTGGTGGGAATGCAAGCTGATACAGCCACTTTGGAAAACAGTGTGGCGGTTCCTCAAAAAATTAAAAATAGAGCTACCCTATGACCCAGCCATTGCACTACTGGATATTTACCCCAAAGACATAGATGTAGTGAAAAGAAGGGCCATATGCACCCCAATGTTCATAGCAGCAATATCCGCAATAGCCAAACTGTGGAAAGAGCCGAGATGCCCTTCAACAGACGAATGGATAAAGAAGATGTGGTCCATATATACAATGGAATATTATGCAGCCATCAGAAAGGATGAATACCCAACTTTTACATCAATATGGATGGGACTGGAGGAGGTTATGCTAAATGAAATAAGTCAGGCAGAGAAAGTCAATTATCATATGGTTTCACTTATTTGTGGAACATAAGGAATAGCATGGAGGACATTAGGAGAAGGAAGGGAAAAATGAAGGGGGAAAATTGGAGGGGGAGATGAACCATGAGAGACTATGGACTCTGAGAAACAAACTGAGGGTTTTAGAGGGGAGGGGGGTGGGGGGATGGGTTAGCCCAGTGATGGGTATTAAGGAGGGGACGTACTGCATGGAGCACTGGGTGTTATTCGAAAACAATGAATCATGGATCACTACATCAAAAACTAACGATGTATTGTATGGTGCCTAACGTAACATAATAAAGTAAAGTAAAATTAAAAAGAAAAGGAGACTGCATACATTATGAGAATTTTAGTGGCATGTTTTGATTGCACCTGCTCTAGGCTAATGCTAGCCCAGGTACTGTGACTCAGAAAATCATATTGGTGTCCTAGGATGTCTAGTCACAACCATGTTAAGTTGCTTCCCTATTGGACTGAAGTTACTATAATCTGTTCCTCTGTAAGATATATATTCTTTTAATTAAGTATCAGACATGGTGTCAAATTCATGGGAAGATCTAAGAGTTACCCCAGTGGGAATAACACTAATGTACCACTGTGAAGTGAATGAACTAATCAGTTTTAATGTCCAAGCTCTAGAAGCTATTTATAAGAGTACAGTAACAAAGTAGACAGCTGCAATAACATCGTACCTTCCCTCTTTCTCCCTACCTTGTTCCCACGGTAAGACACAATGTTGATTGAATGTCTGCTACTCTCATGGTTGGTTGTGGCAAAAAATAAAGGTGAAAGTATTTATTGTTCTTTGGATAGTTGTGATTCCTCAATATTTCCTATTTTGCTGGGTAAAGCCAAGGAACAGATAACACAAAACAAAAGGGCAGAACAGTATTCAGAGCTGGCTATGAATTTTTGGGGAGGAATAAGAGGAGCATGTTGTATATCCAGAAAATATCTTTTAAAATATGTGTAAGGAACTGGTAACAAAAATCACTTCCAAGAAAGAGATTTTTGGATTAGGGGTGCCTGGGTGGTGCAGTCGTTTAAGCATCCAATTCTTGGTTTCAGCTCAGGTCGTGATCTTAGGGTCACAAGATCGAGCCCCTTGCTAGGCTCTGCACTCAGTATGGAATCTGCATGAGTTTCTCTCTCCTTCTCCCTCTACCCCTCCCCACCACACTCTCTAAAATAAATAAATAGGGCGCCTGGGCGGCTCAGTTGGTTAAGCGACTGCCTTTGGCTCAGGTCATGATCCCGGAGTCCTGGGATCGAGTCCCACATCAGGCTCCCTGCTCGGTGGGGAGTCTGCTTCTCCGTCTAACCCTACCCCCTCTTGTGCTCTCTCTCTCACTCTCTCTCTCTCTCTCTCTCTCTCAAATAAATAAATAAATAAATCTTTAAAAAAATATTAAAATAAATAAATAAATCTTTATTTTAAAAAAAGACAATTACACATTGTCTATAAGAAACCCATTTTATTTTATTTTTTATTTAATTATTTTTTAAGTAGGCTCCATGCCCAGCATGGAGCCCAACATAGGGCTTGAACTCATGACCATGAGATCAAGACCTGAACTGAGATCAACAGTAGGACACAACAAACTGAGCCACCCAGGAGCCCCATGAAACCCATTTTAAATATAAATATATAATGCGTAATGGAGAAAGATATTTCATGCTAACACTAATCAAAAGAAAGCTGAAGTAGCTATATTAATTTCAGACAAAGCCAACTTTAAAACAAGAAAAATTATCAGGATAAAGATGCACATTACATAATAATAAAGGGACAATTCTCCAAAAGTACATAACAATCCTTAATATATATGCACCTAACAAGAGAATATCAAAATACATGAGGGAAAATAGAAGTGCAAGGAGAAATAGACAAATCCACTATTAGAGTTGGAGACTACAACATGCCTCTTTCAGTAATTGATAGATACAGCAGGCAGAAAATTAGTAATTATATAGTTAAACTGAAAAGCACCATTAATCAACAGAATCTAGTTGATGTTTTTGGAATACTTCATCCAAAAATAGCACAATACACATTCTTCACATCTCAGTTGGAACATTTAACAACATAGACCATATTCATGATGCTAAAATATACTTTAACAAATCTAGAAGAACAGAAATTCATACACATATATGTTATTAAACTACAGTGCAATTAAACTAGAAATTAATAACTGGGAGATAGCTAGAAAATCCCAAAATATTTGGAAAATAAACAATATACTTCAAAATAACAAGGTCAAAGTAGTCACAAGAGAATTTTTTAAATATTTCAAGCTAAATAAAGACATATTTTGTGGGATGCAGCAAAAAGAGTATTTAGAAGGAAACTGATAACAATGAATGTATACACTAGAAAAGTAAAAGATCCAAAAATCAATAGCTAACCCTCCATCTTATGAAACTAGAGATAGAAGAGCAAGTTAAGTAAGGAAAAGAAAAGAAATAATAAAAAATAGAATATAAATAAATTAAATTCAAAACAAGACATCAACAGAGAAAAATCAATAAGACCAAAAGCTGGTACTTTGAAAGGATCAATAAAATTGATAAATCTATAGCCAGGCTAATGAAAGAAAGAAAGAAAGAAAGAAAGAAAGAAAGAAAGAAAGAAAGAAAGAAAGAAAGAAAGAAAAGAAAAGAAAAAAGGAACAAATTACTAATATCAGACATGAAAGAGAGGCCACCACTACTGATCACATGGACATTAAGAGGATAATAAAAGAATATTACCAACAGCACAGTTCTGCCCATAAATTTGATAACTTAGATGAGATGGACCAATTACTTGAAAAACAAAAATTACCAAAATTCACACAAAAAGAAACAGATAACCAGAATAGGCTTATAACTATTAAAGAAATTAATTCAATAATGAATAAGCTTTCAAAAAAGAAAGCAATCAAACCAGATGATTCATTGGTGAATTTTACATTAATGGAAGAATATTAATTCTCTACAATCTCATCTAGAAAAAGAAAAGCAAAAGAAATTTTTCTGACTCATTCTGAGTTTGACATTACCCTAACATCTAATGCACATAAGGACATTATAAGGAAGGAAAACTACACACAGACCATTATTTCTTATGATTATAAATGTAATAATTTTTAACAAAATACTAGCAAATCAAATTCAGTAATAAAATTAATTAAACACTACACGTAGGTGCAAGTTTCCCCAGGTGTGCAAGGCTGATTCAACATTTGAAAATCAATTCCACACACATCATTACCTCAAAAGCCTAAAGAGTAAGAATCATATTTTCATATTATATGATACAGAAAATAATTTGACAAAATCCAGTACCCATTCATGACAAAAACTCTCAGCAAACTTGGAATACAAGGAGATTCTTCAACATGATAAATAACATCTACAAAAAACTAATAGCTAACATCATACTGAAGTGTGAGAAAGTGGATGCTATCCCCCCTGAAATAAAAAACAAGGAATATGTCCCCTCTCACTACTCCTATTAAACATCATACTAGATATCCCAGCTAATGCAGTAAGAAAAGAAAAGGTAGATGAACTGGGAAGGAAGAAATAAAATGGTCTTTGTTCATAGATGACATGACTGTTTATATAGAAAATCCCAAAAAAATCAAGAAAAAAAGAAACCCCAGAACTAATTAATGAGCATAGCAAATTCACAAGATACAAGGCTAATAAAGTCATTTGCTTTTCTATATGCCACTAATGAACAATTGGAATTTGAAAATAAAAACAGAGTATCATTTTTATTAACATCAAAAAAACGGAGTATAAATCTAACAAAATATGTCCAAGATCAGGTGGCTCTGAAAAAATTAAAAATCTAAGTAAACAGAGAGAAACTCTGTGTTCATGAATTGAAAAATTCAGTATTGTCAAGATGTCAATTCTTCCTAACTTTATCTATAGATCCAATGCAGTTCCAATCCAATGCAGTAAAAATCTTAGTAAAATATTTTGTGGATATCAAGATGATTCTAAAGTTTAGATGAAAATGAAAAGCTTCTACACAGCAAAGAAAACCATCAACAAAATGAAAAGACAACCTACAAGAGGAGAAAATCTTTGCATATATCTGATAAGGGGCTAATACCCAAAATACATAAAGAACACACACAACTCAGTAACAAAAGAAACAAACAAACAATTGGTTAAAAAATGGGGAAATAATCTAAATGATATTTTCCCAAAGAAAACATACAGGTGGCCAACAGGCACACAAAACGATTCTCTACATCATCAATCATCAGGGAAGTACAAATCAAAATGACAATGAGTTATCACCTCACACTTGTTAGACTGGCTATTATAAAAAAAGGCAAGAAATGACAACTGTTGTCAAGGACATGGAGAAAAAGAAATGCTTGTATACGGTTGGTGGGAATGTAAACTGGTACAGCCACTACAGAAATCAGTACAGAGGTTTCTCAAAAAATTAAAAATAGAACCACCATATGAACTACCAATTCCACTTTTGGACATTCATCCAAAGAAAGCAAAAACACTAATTTGAAACAATATATGCATCCCATGTTCACTGTAGCTTTATTTACAAGAGCCAAGATATGGAAGCAACCTAAGTGTCCATTGATGGATGAGTGGATAAAAAAATTGTGATGTATATACACCACAGAATATTATTCAGCTATAAAAAAGAATGAAATCTTGCCATCTGCAACAACATGGATGAATCTCAAGGGTGTTATGCTAAATGAATTAAGTCAGACAGGGAAAGACGTATATGATCTCTCTTATATGTGGAATCTAAATATGTATATTCAAGCTCATAGATACAGAAAATACATTTGTAGTTGCCAGATGCAAGGGATGGGAGTGGGAGAAATGGGTGAACTGTTTTGTTTGGGTTTGGGTTTTAGCTTAAATAAATTGGAAAAAAATTTAGAGAGGATAACATGATATATCATTAGTATAAAAACACAGTCATGCCAACCAATATCAGCAGGTAATATAAAAGCCTCATTGTTTGGGGGTTTTTGACCCTGAGACCAAACTGGTCTTTATAATCCTCCTCTATTCATAGGGATTCTAAACCGTCCTGAGAAACATCCAAAAATAGGAAGTAAAACAAAACAGACAATAGAACAAAATGATTGATGGTGGAAAGCCTAGAGGGCAGGGGGAAGGTTCCAGACCAAGAGACCTGGGGCAGCCTGGGAAAAAAGAGATGGTTAGAAAGAGGGTGATTTGTGGAGTGATCTCAACAAAGGTGAATGTCAATCTGTCATGCCACTGAGAAACAATGAGGATGAAAAATAGCATGTATTTTCTATATTCTCTAATGTGGACTCTTCAAAAAAAATTAAAATAAAATGGAAAATATTTAAAAATATAGTATAATAGTAAAATAAAAAATTAAAAAATCAAGTTCATATGAAAATGAAAAAATCCGGAATAGATAACAAAATATTAAAGAAGAACAAAGTTTGAGGACTGGCATTGTCTGATTTAAGACTTCCTAAAGAGCTATAGCAAACAGGAGAGCATGATACCTGGGAAAGAGTAGACACGTGGATCAGAGGAACAGAATAAAAGGCCCAGAAATAGACCCACACAAATATGATCAACCAATCTTTGATAAATAACAAAGGCAATTCGATGAAGAAAGGAGAGTCTTGTCAAAATATAATGCTAGAACAATTAGCTAACCATATGCAAAATATATATACACACACAGACCTTACACATTCCACAAAAATTAACTCAAAATATATTATAAACCAAAATGTAAAATGAAACTTCTAGAAGATAACTAGACCTTTCGGCCTAGTGACCTTGGGTTTGGCAATGACTTTTTAAATATAAAACCAAAAGCATATTCCATGAAAACAACTGGTAAGTTGGACATTCTAAATTAAAAACTTCTGTCCTACAAAAGACATTGTTGAGAGAATGAAAAGACAAGCCATCGACTAGGAGAAAATCTTTGTAAAACAGATCTGATAAAAGACTAGCATCCACAATATATAAAAAATCTTAAGAAACAAGCAACCCAATTTTTAAAATGGGCAAAATATCTGAATAGACATTTCAACAAAGGATATATACAACTGATAAAAAAGCATATAAAAGACGCTTAACATACTTTGTCACTAGGGAGCTGCAAATGAAAACAATGAGATACCACTACACATCTATTAAAATGGCTAAAATCCAAAAATCTGACAATACCAATTTCTGGAGAGGATGCAGAGAACAACAGGAACTGTCACCGCCTGCTTCATTGCTGGAGGAAATGCAAAATGGTACAGTCACTTTGGAAGATCATTTTGCAGTTGCTTACAAAACTGAAGTCTTACCATATAATCAATCACACTCAGGTATTTATCTAATTGAGTTGAAAGTTTATGTACACATACACACACATACACACACACACACACACACACACACACTTGCACAAGAATGTTTATAAAAGCTTTATTCATAATAGCCAAAAACTGGAAACAGTATGTCCTTCAATAGGTGAATGCATAAATAAACTGTATGCACCTATGCAGTTGAGAGTTATTCAGTGATATAAGGAAATAAACTGTCAACCCACAAAAAAACACAGAGAAGCCTTAAGTGAATACTGCTCATAATGCTAAATGAAAGAAGCCACCTTGAAAAGGCTACATACTTAATGATTCCAATTTTATAGCATTCTGCAATGCTATAAAGTTTGAGATAGTGCCAGTAGTTTGAAGAAGGGGGGAGGAATGAATAGGTGAAGTACAGAGCATTTTTAGGACAATGAAACTATTGTGTATGATACTGTAATGCTGGATATATGGCATTACATATTTATCAAAAACTACAAAAGTTTACAACACAGAGAGTAAAGCTTGATGTATGCATATAAAAAAATAAATCATTTATATGATCATGGGATCCCAAGAAAGAATGTGGACTGTGATAGAGAATCTATTACAAATGTATAAAACCACCTTACTGAAGGGTGTGGAAAAGGTGCTGACCTAATTAATTTGGGATATAAATGGAGTCTGTAAGACTAAGGCAAAAGAAACTACACATAGTCCTTCACTTTAGTCAACAAAATTGTTTCCCACATGGGTATGTTAATAATTCTGATACTGCTACACATGTATACTAGAATTGAACGATTTTAGTAAATGTATGGCAGATGGTATGCTCCATCACTGTTGGAATGGAAAATTACAAATAAGCAAAAGGAGAGGACAAGAATAATCCATGTGGTAATGGACTAGAGTTGGAGACATCAGTAAGAACTCATGTTTAACTTAATATAGATACCAATGGTTACATATGGAAGGAAATACTTACAGATTTGTGAATATACATGGGTTAATATACACAGGTATATTTATTTGATCTGTTACCTGAGAGGGCCTGAAAGAAACAACACCCCAGTAGCAAAAAGCATACCTAGCTCCCAGACCTCAGTTTCTAATACCATTCTCCAATAAAATAATTCAGGGGAATTTTTTCTTTGGAGAAATGGCTGATTCTAATGTCTTGCAGAGAATATACAATATAAGCCTGGAACATCCTGAAGTGACAGAAGTTAAGTGCTTTAAAACACACACACACACACACACACACACACACACACACACGGGAGTGTGTGAAAGGGGCACCGGAACCAACTGAAGAGCTCCCAATGGCCTAAATAGGGAAAATATTAACAAGAAAATACTGAAAGTAGTATTGGCTTAAAATTTAATGTATAAAATAAATATCCATGAGCCTATAGTGATATAAATAAGTGATTGATAAATTAACAAATGGGGAAGTAGAGACAAATCTCCCATGCAAAGGAATTCCAAATAAATTATATAGATACCCCACCCTAATGGAAGGGAAGCATGACTTCCCACTCTTTTTAAGTGTGCTGTACATGGTGACTTCCTTCCAAAGAAAATTCCAAAGAATATAATATAAGAGTAACTTTACAGTGGAGGAAACTGAGAAACTTTACTTAAGCCAGGTGATCAACATCAACACCAATAGTCAGAAATCATGTTGATAGTGTGTACTCTTGATATGATGTGATGAAAGTGGCACTTTATTTCTGTGATCTTCCTCCTGAAAAACCCACAACATCAGTCTAGGGGTGAGGAAAACATCAGAAAAATTCTAACAGAAAAATGGACATGTACAATACATCTGACCAGTACTCATTTAAATTGTCAAGATTATAAAAAACAAGGAAACAAAGAATGTCAGAATCACTCACAGCCAAGAGCCTAAGGAGACAAGACAAGCAAATGTAGTGTGGTATCTGGGATGGGACCCTGGAGGAGAAAAGGGACATTTGGTAAAAAATGAAAGAAATCTGAATAAAGTATGGACTTTTCTTAATAATAATGTACCAGTATTAGCTTATAACTATAACAAATGCACCATACTAATCATACTAATGTAAGATGTCTAATAATTGTATAAACTGTGTTTGGGGTGGGGTATATTATAAGACATCTCTACTATCTTCTCAATTTTTCTGTGATACACAACTCTTATAAAAAAATAAAGTCTATTAATAAAACTAAAAGATAAAAATATGAAAGAAATGATCACTGTTTGGGAAAATAATTTCTTTACTGTAGAATTATATGGAAGACTGAGGGCTCTAGAATGCAAAGAGCTATTACTTGGCATAGCCAGAGAATGGGGGTTTCTGGATGGTCATATAGTCATTGTTATGTATAACCTACACATGAAGTATCCATTTGTACTTTTATTTAAGGCTCTAAATTTAATAAAAATTTAATGAATTTAAAGATATAAAGAAGAGTTATCATAATTGCCACTATTAAGTACAGTCTCTGTTACAGCCAAACTCTACTGATTCCAGGCACTGGACAACATCTTGGAATGTCCACCAATGTTGATGCTGGAAATTGGGTCTATCATCTGCTGGTCTTGCTAAAATAGACTGTGCAGAACCTGCTTGTTTGGGTCACCAGTTTCTGAATCAGATACTTCTGATTGGTAGAACCTAGGTCACATGATGATGCTTTAGCTATAAAGAAGGTTGAGAGATTTTCTCTCCGCTTTTCATAATGAGAAGCTGGGACTCTAATAATGGGAGATTTTCCAAACACAGAAGGAACACTTAGAGTTTGGTTGGTTTTTTTAAATTTATATTTAAATTCTCTTTAGTTAACATATAATGTAATATTGGTTTCAGGAGTAGAATTTAGTGATTCACTTACATATAACACCAGCGCTCATCACAAGTGCCCTCCCCAATACCATCCACCGTTTAGCCCATCCCCTGCCCATCTCCCCTCTAGCAACCCTCAGTTTGTTCTCTATGGTCACATGTGAGTGAAATTATATATTTGTCTTTCTCTGACTGACTGATTTGGGTTAGCATAATACACTCTAGCTCCATCAATGTCATTGTAAATGGCAAAATTTAATTCTTTCTGATGGCTGAGTACTATTGCATTGTATATGTATACCACTCTTTCTTTATCCATTTATCAGTCAATGGACTTTTGGGCTCTTTCCATAGTTTGGCTATTGTTGATAGTGCTGCTATAGATATCAGGGTGCATGTGCTCCTTTGAATCAGTATTTTTGTATCTTCTGGGTAAATACCTAGTAGTACAATTGCTGGGTCTAGGGTATTCTATTTTTAACTTTTTGAGAAACATCCATACTGTTTTCCAGAGTTGCTGCACCAGTTTGCATTCCCAAAAACAGAGGAACACTTACAATTAAAAATAAAAAGCTATAACGTGTTCAATAGTTATTATGAGGAAAAAACAAGAAGAACCATCAGATGTTTTGAATTTACTATTTAAAATCCACTTTATATTAATTTTATAAAGCTTAGAAATGATCATTCAAGATGCTCTTTTCATAGTACATAGTGATGAGAAGCACATGAACTTCTGCCAAAAAGGTGGCCATAATATTTTGTTTTCTCTGTAATGTGAATTGATGTGAGAGGACTCATTATAACATGATAAATTGATAATCATATTTTTGCCTCACCAACACTCAAAGTGTTTAGCCCTCTGATTAGAAGGGTTCCTTAGTACTTCCTCTACCCTAGACACCTAATGTCTCTTTAATCTAATAACCCACTATAGCACAAATCTATCCCTACAGCCCTAGAAAAGAAAATAACTGGTGGAAAAGCAAAGTAAGAAAAACATATTGTGCATTACTCTATACAGTACATGGTAAAATAATGAAAACAAAGGTGATATAGATGAAAGTGAATGCTCCCTTCATGTCCTATTCTGTCTCTCTGTCTCACTCTCTCTTACACCCACACCCACCCACACACACACACACACACACACACACACACACACACTGCCTGACACTTTTAACGGTCTGAGTTTGAAAAATGCTATTTTATGATATTGTATCTTCTTGCAGTCTAAGAAGTCACACCTGGGGCCTAGAGAGAAAGGGCTTACCAGTTTCCCTTGGCCTCTTCCAAAAACGAGAAAGTGGCCATTTCTACACAGGTTTCTTCCATTACTTCAAATTCAGCCAACGCTGGGAACATTTCTGGCCTTGACCTAAGTTATTTCCACAAAAGCCAATGAAGAATGTCAGAAAACCAGTTAAGTCCATCTCCTCTCAGCTTCTGTAGGACTTCAGTACAAGGACATCCTGGGCTTTCTTGTTAGTAAAATTATAAAGTCTCTTCCTCATAGGATTACCCTGTGCATTAAATGAGGTAATGTATGTAAAGAACACAGTCCAGAATCTGGTACTTCACTTCCTGCACCTTTCATTCAGAGACTGACTCATACTGCTGCCATCTTTAGTCTGGTAGTATGAATGAACTAATTTGTTTTAAAGATTTTATTTATTTATTTGAGAGAGAGAGAGAAAGCACAAGCTGGGAGGAGGGGCATAGGGAGAAGCAGGATCCCCGCTGAGCAGGGAGCCCAAAACCCTGAGATCACAACCTGAGCCAAAGGCATGGGCCCAACCAACTGACCCACCCAGGTGCCCCCTGAATGAACTTTTTGTTGTTGGTTCCAACTTGCTCTCCTCTCCCTCCTTGAACTTCTCTTTTCTTGATCAAAACAAAGTTTCTGTTTCTATTTAAGTTTCTGTTTCTTCGTGCTTAATCAGTGAATAATATCTGTTGAAGGCTCACTGCATTGAGTGCTTTGGGATAATTTTTAAATACCATGAAGAGCTAAAGAACCTTTCCTTTCTCTTTTAGTATGTGTGTTATTTTACAAACTAATAGTTTTTTCAAGTGTTATGTAAAATGAGTTCAATTTCTCTACAATATGACAACAGAATAGTCAATTCGTATGGCCAGTGCTGTGAGCCTATGGTCTGACTCTTTGTAATTTATACTAACATTTACTGTGAAATGCATGCCAAGCAGATTACTAAGAGTTTTAGGAAATTATATTAACATATGCTAATCCTCATAATAATATAAATATTTGCTATTATTATCATCATCATTTACTCAAATATGCAATTTAAAATATTAATGTTATGCAACGTCCCCAAAACAAATAATTAATAATTAGAACTGGCATTCCAACCTCTACATACCTGAAATCAAAGCCCACCAGACCATACAGCCTCAATAATAAAGTCACAAAATCTAAGTCTAAAGCTGTCTGCTCTTTCCATGAAACTTTTCTCAACAATGTAGAACAATAACCCTGAGAATTCCAGAATCAATCTAAAAAGTAATGTCTCCCATCTTCCCGAGTGGCTGCTTTCACAACATATAGCTAATGGTGCCCATTACAGCAGAGACAGAGACAGCCAACAGTAAATCTTTCTCTTTTACAGCTAGCTCTGGTTTAAGAAGATTTACTTTTATAACAGCTGTGAAGACTTCTACCTTATCAACCTCTACTCTTTTAATACGTTTTCTCCCAAACCTTTTTTACAGTCTCTCATAGTAATGATAGGTCCTAAGGGTCAGAACTAGAAATACTTTCTTTGTAACTCTAAAAGTGTTTGGTTTTGACAAATTACTTTTATTGTCTTAGTTCGGTTTTGGAATATCCCTTTGAAAAGTTTTTACAATGTGGATTCTGGCATGTGAAATTAAAGTGATTTTTAATTTTGCTTTTGACTGTAAACCTCCATTTCCTTATTGTTTCTATTGTTTACATCAATACAAATCCCTCTCCTATATAGTCTAAATTCATGGGTTATATATCATCTAAATCTCTTAATCTGGTAAAAGACTAATTCTGATTTCAGAACTTGTGCTGGATCAGATTCTTTTCCCTTAGATAAGTGTCACTTCACTGAGAGATAAAAGTCTATAAAAAAAACACTCTGCAGGGTAAAAAAGAGGCTCCTCAAAGTGGAAAGAGGACTTACGGGTTTCAATTTCTCACACATCCAACTATAGCTTACTGCAGCATAGAAGGAGGAAAGCAAACAAGAAGAGAGGTCACACTTTTTACTGACTATAAAATATTTATGCTATGGGTTTGGAACATGCTCTGTTGATCTAGTGCCCTGGAAAGATAACTGCACCATCCTTCTCAATGGACCAGCTGAGTACAGACCTTATTTGTACTAAAAATAGCCAGTATATAAAATAGCCTTATTTTTACTAAGAGGAGCCTAATCATGTTCAGAGTAAGCAAGGGTTTAGCACACCAACCATTACCAGATATTCAGGACTGAGCAACACAGTAAAAATAAACCATCAAGCCTATCCTAATATGTATCTTGAAAGCCATCATCCACATACATTTTGACCCATAGCACCAGTAATAAGTGCAAAAGGTTATATTATAATCAAATTGCTTTATATCTATGGCCTATAGTCTTTAAATAACTTATAGTACTTTAAATACTATTAGTTTACTTTAAATACTTTAGTACTAAAGAACAAATTTCTTATTACAAAATACTATTTTCTTTGGAGGGCATAGTACAAAGGAAGAAGATTGTCCCAAGGATACCTTAGCAAGAGTTCAAGCTTAAAAACATGTGGCTGATTGTTTGCTAGTATGTATTTTTTTTTCCATTCTCTTAAGATAATAAAAACTTTTTGGATTTTTTTTATTAATAATGTGGAAGAAGAAGTTAGAACAACCCAATAGCATGTACTAAGGGATTCTAAACAATGCCTAATGAAAGCATTTATGCATTATGATTTTATCATGATCAAGATAAAATAACACTGCAACCTCAAATTTTTTAAATATTAAAGATAAAAAACAAATACAGATTAAAATACAATAAATATTTATTTAGTTATATATGTATGTATGTATGTATTTTAGTGGGGGGGGCAGAGGGGCAGAGGGAGAGGGAGAGAGAGAGAGTCTTAAGCAGACTCCATGCCTAGCATGGAGCCCAACGCAGGGCTTGATCTCACATCCCTGAGATCAAGACCTATGCTGAAATCAAGTCAGACACTTAACCGACTGAACCACCCAGGTGACCCCAAAAAATATCATATTTAAATATTATTATTCCATCAGCCCCATTTAATAAAACACTCAATTTATGAATAGGTTGTTTTTGTTAAATACAAGTTTGAAATATACTGGCTTTTTTAATTTAAATGACCATGTGTTACTCTTTTTTCCCAAGTTCCCAACTATAAAAGTTAACATAAATGCTTAACAATTTAGCATGACACTTACATTAGTGGATTAGTTCACGTTTATAAATCACTTTGAGGACCTAATTTGGTTAGTACTCAGTTTATAATTGTACATATGAGTCTGGTGGTCAGTGTCCAATAGGAAGTCTTTCACCCTCTTAATTCTAGGAACTACAGAGCAGAGAGAAAACTAAAAGATATCATGTTTCATGCAAAATTATTGGGGGACATGACATTTACTGTCAGCGACTTTCTCAAAAGATACTTACCTTGCCTGGAGTTGACTTAGAAACAAACCACACACGTATCTCTGAAGGTACTATCCATTTTATCAAATGTCCCTCTATCCTATATCTGTGCCATTCACAGTTTCCATGACTTAGGATTCTCCTTGTACCATCCACTTTCTTTACTTAGCAAACTCTGGTGCATCTGTCACAATTACTTCTATATATCCCTCTGAGCTTCCTTCACAGAGTTAAACATCCTCTTCTCTACACTATCTCAATACTTTCTATAAAACTATTTTAAGATAATTCAATACTTATCAATTTAGTCTACCTTATTGTAACATCTGTTGTATTATAAGTGTGCATTTGGATGCTGTGACAGCATGATCTGTGACCTGGAAAAAAAATCAGTGTTATATGAACCAAGCCAACCTAAACATTTTTACAGTTATTACTTCAATAAACCCACACAACAAATATATGATGTTAATGATATGAAATGCACTTAATAGATGAGGTGACAGTCTAAGCAAGGTTAAATAAATTGTCTAACTTTACGCAGTGCAAAACAGGGCTGATTACTGAGCCCTGAGCCCTGCTGAGGTGGGTACTTCCAGTACTATATTGAATAACAGTGGTAAGAATGGATGTTTCTGTCATGTTCCTGACCTTAGGGAAAAATCTCTCAGTTTTTCCCCATTGTGGATGATATTCACTGTGGGTCTTTTGTATATGGCCTTTATGATGTCGAGGTATGTTCCTTCTATCCGTACTTTCTTGAGGTGTTTTATCAAGAAAGGTTGCTGTATTTTGTCAAATGCTTTTCCTGCATCTATTGAAAGGATTATATGGTTTTTATCCTTTCTTTTATTAACGTGGTGTATCACATTGATTGATTTGTGGATATTGAACCACCCCTGAAGCCTAGGAATAAGTCCCACTTGATCATAGTGAATAATCCCTTTTTTAAAATTTTTTTATTGTTATGTTAATCACCATACATCATTAGTTTTAGATAGTGTTCCATGATTCATTGTTTGTGCATAACACCCAGTGCCCCATGCAGAATGTGCCCTCTTTAATACCCATCACCAGGCTAACCCATCCTCCCGCCCCCCTCCCCTCTAAAACCCTCAGTTTGTTTTTCAGAGTCCATCGTCTCTCATGGTTCGTCTCCCCCTCTGATTTCCCCCCTTCATTCTTCCCCTCCTGCTATCTTCTTTTTTTTTTTTTCTTAACATATATTGCATTATTTGTTCCAGAGGTACAGATCTGAGATTCAACGGTCTTGCACAATTCACGGCGCTTACCAGAGCACATACCCTCCCCAGTGTCTATCACCCAGTCACCCCATCCCTCCCACCCCATCCCCCACTCCAGCAACCCTAGTTTGTTTCCTGAGATTAAGAATTCCTCATATCAGTGAGGTCATATGATACACGTCTTTCTCTGTTTGACTTATTTCGCTCAGCATAATACCCTCCAGTTCCATCCACATCATTGCAAATGGCAAGATCTCATTCCTTTTGATGGCTGCATAATATTCCATTGTATATATATACCACCTCTTCTTTATCCATTCTTCTGTCGATGGACATCTTCGCTCTTTCCACAGTTTGGCTATTGTGGACATTGCTGCTATAAACATCGGGGTGCACATACCCTTCGGATCCCTACATTTGTATCTTTGGGGTAAATACCCAGTAGAGCAATTGCTGGGTCATAGGGTAGCTCTATTTTCAACTTTTTGAGGAACCTCCGTACTGTTTTCCAGAGTGGCTACACCAACTTGCATTCCCACCAACAGTGTAGGAGGGTTCCTCTTTCTCCACATCCCCGCCAACATCTGTCATTTCCTGACTTGTTAATTTTAGCCATTCTGACTGGTGTGAGGTGGTATCTCATTGAGGATTTGATTTGGATTTCCCTGATGTGGAGCCATGTTGAGCACTTCTTCCTGTGTCTGTTGGCCATTTGGATGTCTTCTTTGCAGAAATGTCTGTTCATGTCTTCTGCCCATTTTTTGATTGGATTCTTTGTTCTTTGGGTGTTGAGTTTGATAAGTTCTTTATAGATTTTGGATACTAGCCCTTTATCTGATATGTCGTTTGCAAATATCTTCTCCCATTCTGTCAGTTGTCTTTTGGTTTTGTTGACTGTTTCTTTTGCTGTGCAAAAGTTTTTATCTTGATGAAGTCCCAATAGTTCATTTTTGCCCTTGCTTCCCTTACCTTTGGCGAGGTTTCTAGGAAGAAGTTGCTGCGGCTGAGGTCGAAGAGGTTGCTGCCTGTGTTCTCCTTTACAATTTTGATGGACTCCTGTCTCACATTTAGGTCTTTCAACTATTTTGAGTCTATTTTTGTGTGTGCTGTAAGGAAATGGTCCAGTTTCATTCTTCTGCATGTGGCTGTCCAATTTTCCCAACACCATTTGTTGAAGAGACTGTCTTTTTTCCATTGGACATTCTTTCCTGCTTTATCAAAGATTAGTTGACCATAGAGGTGAGGGTCCATTTCTGGGTTCTCTAGTCTGTTCCACTGATCTCTGTGTCTGTTTTTGTGCCAGTACCATACTGTCTTGATGATGACAGCCTTGTAATAGAGCTGGAAGTCTGGAATTGTGATGCTGCCAGCTTTGCTTTTCTTTTTCAACATTCCTCTGGCTATGCGGGGTCTTTTCTGATTCCATACAAATTTTAGGATTGTTTGTTCCATTTCTTTGAAAAAAGTGGATGGTATTTTGATGGGGATTGCATTGAATGTGTAGATTGCTCTAGGTAGCATTGACATCTTCACAATATTTGTTCTTCCAATCCATGAGCATGGAACGTTTTTCAATTTCTTTGTGTCTTCCTCAATTTCTTTCCTGAGTATTTTATAGTTTTCTGAGTACAGATCCTTTGCCTCTTCGGTTAGATTTATTCCTAGGTATCTTATGGTTTTGGGTGCAATTGTAAATGGGATCGACTCCTTGATTTCTCTTCCTTCTGTCTTGTTGTTAGTGTATAGGAATGCCACTGATTTCTGTGCATTGATTTCATATCCTGCCATTTTACTGAATTCCTGTATGAGTTCTAGCAGTTTTGGGGTGGAGTCTTCTGGGTTTTCCACATAAAGTATCATATCATCTGCAAAGAGTGAGAGTTTGACTTCTTCTTTGCCGATTTGGATGCTTTTTATTTCTTTTTGTTGTCTGATTGCTGTGGCTAGGACTTCCAGTACTATGTTGAATAGCAGTGGTGTTAGTGGACATCCCTGCCGTGTTCCTGACCTTAGGGGGAAAGCTCTCAGTTTTTCCCCATTGAGAATGATATTTGCTGTAGGTTTTTCATAGATGGCTTTTATGATACTGAGGTATGTTCCCTCTATCCCTATACTCTGAAGAGTTTTGATCAAGAAAGGATATTGTACTTTGTCAAATGCTTTTTGTGCATCTATTGAGAGGATCATATGATTCTTGTTCTTTCTTTTGTTAATGTATTGTATCACGTTGATTGATTTGCGGATGTTGAACCAACCTTGCATCCCAGGGATAAATCCCACTTGGTCGTAATGAAGAATCCTTTTAATGTACTGTTGGATCCTATTGGCTAGTATTTTGGTGGGAATTTTTGCATCCATGTTCATCAGGGATATTGGTCTATAATTCTCCTTTTTGATGGGGTCTTTGTCTGGTTTTGGGATCAAGGTAATGGTGGCCTCATAAAATGAGTTTGGAAGTTTTCCTTCCATTTCTCTTTTTTGGAACAGTTTCAGAAGAATAGGTATTAATTCTTCTTTAAATGTTTGGTAGAATTCCCCTGGGAAGCCATCTGGCCCTGGGCTTTTGTTGGGAGATTTTTGATGACTGCTTCAATTTCCTTAGTGGCTATAGATCTGTTCAGGTTTTCTGTTTCTTCCTGGTTCAGTTTTGGTAGTTGATACATCTCTAGGAATGCATCCATTTCTTCCAGGTTATCTAATTTGCTAGCATAGAGTTGCTCATAATATGTTCTTATAATTGTTTGTATTTCTTTGGTGTTGGTTGTGATCTCTCCTCTTTCATTCATGATTTTGTTGATTTGGGTCATTTCTCTTTTCTTTTTGATAAGTCTGGCCAGGGGTTTATCAATCTTGTTAATTCTTTCAAAGAACCACTTCCTAGTTTCGTTGATCGGTTCTACTGTTCTTTTGGTTTCTATTTCATTGATTTCTGCTCTGATCTTTATTATTTCTCTTCTCCTGCTGTGTTTAGGCTTTATTTGCTGTTATTTCTCCAGCTCTTTTAGGTGTAGGGTTAGGTTGTGTCTTTGAGACCTTTCTTGTTTCTTGAGAAAGGCTTGTATTGCTATATACTTTCCTCTTAGGACTGCCTTTGCTGCATCCCAAAGATTTTGAAGAGTTGTGTTTTCATTTTCATTGGTTTCCATGAATTTTTTTAAATCTTCTTTAATTTCCTGGTTGACCCATTCATTCTTCAGTAGGATGCTCTTTAGCCTCCATGTATTTGAGTTCTTTCTGACTTTCCTCTTGTGATTGAGTTCTAGTTTCAAAGCATTGTGGTCTGAAAATAGGCAGGGAATGATCCCAATCTTTTGGTACCGGTTGAGACCTGATTTATGACCTAGGATGTGATCGATTCTGGAGAATGTTCCATGGGCACTAGAGAAGAATGTGTATTCTGTTGCTTTGGGATGGAATGTTCTGAATACGTCTGTGAAGTCCATTTGGTCCAGTGTGTCATTTAAAGCCTTTATTTCCTTGTTGATCTTTTGCTTAGATGATCTGTCCATTTCAGTGAGGGGGGTGTTAAAGTCCCCCACTATTATTGTATTGTTGTTGATGTGTTTCTTTGCTTTTGTTATCAATTGCCTTATATAATTAGCTGCTCCCATGTTAGGGGCATAGATATTTACAATTGTTAGATCTTCTTGTTGGATAGACCCTTTAAGTAGGATATAGTGTCCTTCCTCATCTCTTATTACAGTCTTTGGTTTAAAATCTAGTTTGTCTGATATAAAGATTGCCACCCCAGCTTTCTTTTGGTGTCCATTAGCATGGTAAATGGTTTTCCACCCCCTCACTTTCAATCTGGGGGTGTCTTTGGGTCTAAAATGACTCTCTTGCAGACAGCATATCGATGGGTCATGTTTTTTTATCCAATCTGATAGCCTGTGTCTTTTGATTGGGGCATTTAGCCCATTTACATTCAGGGTAACTATTGAAAGATATGAATTTAGTGCCATTGTATTGCCTGTAAGGTGACTGTTACTGTATATTGTCTGTGTTCCTTTCTGGTCTATGTTGCTTTTAGGGTCTCTCTTTGCTTAGAGGACCCCTTTCAAGATTTCTTGTAGGCTGGTTTCGTGTTTGCAAATTCCTTTAGTTTTTGTTTGTCCTGGAAGCTTTTTATCTCTCCTTCAATTTTCAATGACAGCCTAGCTGGATATAGTATTCTTGGCTGCATATTTTTCTCATTTAATGTTCTGAATATATCCTGCCAGTCCTTTCTGGCATGCCAGGTCTCTGTGGATAGGTCTGTTGCCAATCTAATGTTTCTAGCATTGTAGGTTACATATCTCTTCTCCCGAGCTGCTTTCAGGATTTTCTCTGTCTCTGAGACTCGTAAGTTTTACTATTAGATGTCAGGGTGTTGACATAATTTTATTGATTTTGAGAGGGGTTCTTTGTGCTTCCTGGATTTTGATGCCTGTTTCCTTCCCCAAATTAGGGAAGTTCTTGCTATAATTTGCTCCAATATACCTTCTGCCTCTCTCTCTCTTTCTTCCTCTTCTGGGATCCCAGTTATTCTAATGTTGTTTCGTCTTATGGTATCGCTTATCTCTCGAATTCTGCCCTCGTGATCCAGTAGTTGTTTATCTCTCTTTTTCTCAGCTTCTTGATTTTCCATCATTTGGTCTTCTATATCACTGATTCTTTCTTCTGCCTCATTTATCCTAGCAGTTAGCGCCCCCATATTTGATTACACCTCATTAATAGCCTTTTTGATTTCGACTTGGTTAGATTTTAGTTCTTTTATTTCTCCAGAAAGGGTTTCTCTAATAACTTCCATGCTTTTTTCAAGCCCAGCTAGTATCTTTAAAGTGATGATTCTGAACTCTAGATCCGACATCGTCTAATGTCCGTATTGAGTAGGTCCCTGGCAGTCGGTACTGCCTCTTATTCTTTTTGTTGAGGTGATTTCTTCCATCTTGTCATTTTGTCCAGAGGAGATTAGATTAATGAGAGAACAAAATGCTAACAGGGTAACAACATCCCCAGAAAATATACTCTAAACAAATCAGAAAAGACCTGAAGCAGGGGGAAAAGAAAGGGAAAGAGGGAAAAAAGAAAAAGAAAAAAAAGAAAAAAAGAAAAAGATAAAGATAAAAACAAACAAAAACGGAACAGAACAAAAAAAAAAAACAGAATATGATCAAATATGATCAGGCTGGTACATAGATCAGTGCCACACACTAGATTTTGGGTGTATTTTGGTCTGTTAGAAGAAAGTGCCTCCAAAAATTTTAAAGAAAGAAAAACTTATATATGTACAAAAATAAGGGTTGATATGATGAAGGGATGGAATATGACTGTAAAGATGGAAAGTATAAAAAAATTTTTATAAAAGGAATTGATAAGAAGTTGTTTGAAAAAAGAAAGAAGAGGATTTAAAAAAAAAAAGAAAGAAAGAAAGAAAAAGGGAGAGAATGTGAGCAGGCAGGAGAGTAGAAAAAAACCATACACTAGAGATTTAGGGTATATTTTGATCTGTTAGAAGAAACTATCTCAAAATTTTAAAGAGAGAACAACTTATATATATATGCCAAAATACGGGTAACCACTATGAAGGGATAGAATATGACTCTAAAAATGAAAAATAAAAATGTTTTTTAAAAAAGGGATTGATAAGATGTTGGTTGAAAAAGGGAAAAAGAAAAATTAAAAAAAAAAAAGACAGTTAAAAAAAAATTAACTTTGAAAGACTAAAGAATCATGGTAAAAAAGCCATGAATTCTATGTGCAGTATTCCCCTAGCGCTGGAGTTCTGCCATTCTCATTGATCGGTAAACTTGGTCTTGGCCGGCTGTTCTTGCTGATCTTCTGGGGGAGGGGCCTGTTGCCGTGGTTCCCAAATGTCTTTGCCGGAGGCGGAATTGCCCCGCCCTTGCCAGTCTGGGCTAAGTAATCTGCTCGGGTTTGCTCTCGGGAGCTTTTGTTCCCTGCAAGCTTTCCGTACAGCTTTGGAGGACGAGAGTGAAAATGGCGGCCTCCCAATCTCCGCCCCGGAGGAGCCAAGAACTCAGGGGCCCCCTCCTCAGTGCGCCCCCAGAGAAAAGCAGTCAGTCACTCCCATCTCCCCAGTCTCCGGCTGCACTCCGTGCTCACCCGGCCTGTGACTGAGCATTTCTATCTCTGGCATCCGACGCCGTGCGGAGTCTCCAAACCCAGCAGATCCCTGTGGTGCGCTCCCGCGTGGCTCCTCCCGGGGGAGGAAGGGGAGTCTCCCTGGATCTGCCGCTTGTTGGGTCCCTGCTGGAGGAGCAGTGGCCCGACTATGCCGGGGATCATGGTTTATGGCAACCCCGAGCTGAGAGCCCACGCCTCGGCTCTGTCTCTGCAGCCGGCTTCCCCGCTCCGATACGTGGGAGCTCTGCCACACTCAGGTACTCCCGGTCCTTCTGTGACCCCGAGGGTCCTGAGACCACACTGTCCCACAAGGGTTCCACCCCCAGCTTAGCCACCAGAGTGACGTCCCTCAGCGGAGCTGACTTTTAAAAGTTCCGATTTTGTGCTCCGCGGCTCTATCACTTGCCAGAAGCAGCCGATGGAGGCCCCCTCCCACACCATCTATCCTCCCGAATATCGCCTTGGATTCACTTCTTCGCACGTCCTACCTTCCAGAAAGTGGTCGCTTTTCTGTTCAGAGTTGTTGCTATTCTTTTCTTTGTTCTTCTGTTGAGTTTGTAGGTGTTCAGAATGGTTTGATCCCCATCCAGCTGAATTCCTGAGAGGAGATGAAATCCAGGTCTCCTACTCCTCTGCCACCTTGCTCCGCCCCTGTGAATAATCCTTTTAATGTACTGTTGGATTCAATTAACTAGTTTTGTGTTGAGAATTTTTGCATCCATGTTCAAGAGGGATATTAGTCTGTAATTCTTTTCAGTGGGGTCTTTGTCCAGTTTGGGGATTAAGGTAATGCTTGTCTCTTTGAATGAGTTTGGAAGTTTTCCTCCATTTCTATTTTTTGGAACAGCTTCAGAAGAATAGATATTAATTCTTCTTTAAATGTTTGGTAGAATTCACCTGGGAAGCCATCCAGCCCTGGACTCTTGTTTGTCAGGAATCTTTTGATTACTGATTCAATTTATTTTCTGGTCATGGGTCTGTTCAGGTATTCTATTTCTTCCTGGTTCAGTTTTGGTAGTTTATATATATTTCTAGGAATTTATCTATTTCTTCCAGATTGCCCAATTTGATTGCATATAATTGCTCATAATATTCTCTTATAGTTTGTATTTTTGTGGTGTTGGTTGTGATCTCTCCTATTTCATTCATTATTTTATTTATTTGGGTCCTTTCTCTTTTCTTTTTGATAAGTCTGGCTAAGGGTTTTTCAGTTTTGTTAATTCTTTCAAAGAACAAGCTCCTAGTTTCATTGATCTGTTCTACTGGTTTTTTGTTTTGTTTTGTTTTGTTTTGTTTTACTTCTATATCATTGATTTCTGCTCTAATCTTAATTATTTCCCTTCTGCTGGTTTTAGGCTTTATTTTCTCTTCTTTTTCCACCTCCTTTAGGTGTAGGTTTAGGTGAGACTTTTCTTGCTTCTTGAGGAAGGCCTGAATTGCTATACAATTCCCTCTTATGACTGCCTTTGCTGCATCCCAAAGGTTTTGGACAGTCATGTTTTCGTTTTCATTTGCTTCCATGTATTTATTTTATTTTATTTTTTCTTCAATTTTCTGGTTAACCCAGTCATCTAAACATGGGAGAATTTTCAATGTCACATATAATTCTTTTCTAAAATTAAATTATTATCCTTTGTAATGCCTTAGTCTTTTATTCTTTATTTTCTTTTTATGTTAATTCTTTGGTCTAAGACTTATATTTTGATTCTTTGAAGACATTCCTCAACAATCATTAGTACAAATCCTAAAGTGTTAATGACTAATAAATGCAAACCCAAAAATATACCTTTGTCTTAATCCAAAGGAAATATCTAGTAGCACAAGGAAATTAGTTGCCTTTATTGAATTATATAGGCTTTGATCTGACTACAATATTAAGTGGAGTCCAATTTATGGTGTAAGCAGGATACTGACGTAAGGAAACAACAAGTAAAATGATGGACAAGATGACCTGGTAAATCTCTTCCTAGACTAAGCCGTAGGATCCCATGGAATGACACTATAATTACATGGAAAGTAATTGTCATCTATTTGCCAAGAAATTACATGGTTGACAGTACTCTTTGAAAATTGTTCTGCATTTCTACTGCCAACAGCTATGTTAGCAGAAAATGAAATTAGAAACAACCACAGGAGGTGTTTTCTTCTCATTTAGAAAACTATTTCATTTAGGAACTAAAATTTAATTTACAAGTAAATATTATAAAACTAAAAATAAAATGGAATTACTTAGAAATGTTCCTAAAAGTTATTGCTATTTGGTATAATGTTGGCTTTGTGGGGGAAAAAAGTCATTTACTACATGTCAAGCTAATCATATATTCTATTTTGCAAGTGCCAGTACTATAAAGCCATCTTTCCCAAGTTATTCCTTACTAACAAATGAATGTTAGATTCCAAGAGGCACAGATAGGAGTTATAACACCCTTCCCAAAATAATATAAAAGCCTTCTTTTACAAATTCTAAGAGTTAATACTGTAAGATAAGAATAGTTTAACTACCTTGAAATTAGCAAATGAGTGGTTTTATATTCTTGCATTGCTATGGCATAAATGAGGACCTCTTAGTAACGAAAAGCACCAACTAAAACTAAGACAGCTTACAAACAATCATTTTCCCCAAATTTGCTGAAACTGTTAGTTGGCAAAAACTCGAGTTATTAATCGTACAAACTCAGTGTAAATAAAATGTACTTAAACTGATTTCTTACTCAATATATCTGGTCCCTTCATAAACTTTAACACTACTCTCAAGTCTTACCCTCATGACAAAACTTAAAACAGTTACATTTAAACATGTTCTCAACAATTTATTTCAGGTTATATAATGAATTATTTTCTCTAGCCAGAGTATTTAATTAATATAATAGGTTATCATATTCCCTAAATATGAACATATTTCCTTTGTTAGTTAAGTCAAAATATATGTCAACTAAGTAAGATATTTAGTGTCAATGAAATCAGGTTCTTCTCATTTTTGACTTTACATTTCATTCAGGAGGTTAATTTTATTGCCAAAGTTAAGATAAAATGCTCTGTAGTGTGGTACAAAAAAGCAGTGTATAAAGTATTATTTATAGTAGCTAACATTTTTAAAAGAAAACAGCTATAAAGAGGATTATATGTAGAAAATTTTACCTCCACATACATAACATATCTGAAGGATTACATAAGAAATTAACAATGCTGATTATTTCTAGGAAGGATTACTGAGTAGTTGGGACACAGGAGTGAGCGAGAGACTTAAATTTCATGAAAATTTTTTTACAACTCTTTAAATTTTATCCCATGTCCATAAATTATTTACTTCAAAATAAATTAAAAATAGGTATGTGCTATGGTGAGCACTGTGAATTGCTTAAGACTGATGAATCACAGACCTGTACCCTTGAAACAAATAATACATAATATGTTAATTTAAAAAATGTAAAGCTTCTGGAAAGTAGGGTGGGAGGCTTGGGCTTATCAGGATATTTTCCTATGGATAAAAATGGGATAGACAAATGAATAAAATTATGATTCTTTTAAGAAGGAAAATAAATAAATAAATAATAACTTTAAAAAATAGGAAGCAAATAAGTGTGGCCTTCTCTTTAGTGAAAGGACTACAGAACTGGGATCAAAGGTTCAAATTAGAAGACTGTAGAACTATAAGAGAGAAGAAAATCATTCTTTGGATTCTAAGGAAAATGAGCACTTCTCATTTTGCCAAGCATCATAAAAAACAAAAAAAAAATTTCTGAGGGTGCATAAGCAATTAGAAAAATAAAGTACTTGAAAGAGAAAGTGTCATCTATGTCCGGAGTCACATGGGATAAAGATGAACATGGGACATAAACAAAAAGGTTGAGTAGCAAATGTTTAACTTAGGAAAAGGAAGAGATTGGGTTCAAGATGGCCACATAGGAAGATCCTGAGCTTATTCCCTCCCATGGATACAACAAGTATACAACTACATATGGAAATACTTCCTCCAAAAAAGTGTAGAAAACTGGATGAACACAGTCTCCACAACAAAGGACAAAAATGAGAGCATCAAGACGGGTAGGAGAGGCAGAGACACTATCTCATCAAAATTCTCAACCTCAAGCATGGCAATCCACCAGCAGGACGGACTCTAAAAATAGAGAACTTTTCCCTGAGAGGTGAGGGGTTTGTGATCCACATCAGGAACTCTAGATACTGCACAAGAGAGATGAGCCCCTAAACACCAGGCTTTGAGAATCAACAGGACTTATATCCAAGAACTATGGAACTGTAAGGAGTGGAGAACCTGCTCTTAAAGGGCTCACACAAAAGCTCACTCACCCAGGAACCCAGTGCAAAACAAAAACAACAACACCAATTTGAAATGCCCTAGACAATATGTGGAAGAGACACTTACTAATCTTAAAGCATCTACTGGGCGGGAGGGTAGCAAACTGTTGGGATTTTCTCTAAGTGACAGACACCCTGGCAGGTGCTATATTTGCAACTTCAATTTACCTTACTAAGATTGGTGCCAGCAAGCACCACTTTGGAACCATTCCTCTAAACTGCTTAAAGCAGGTGAGCATGCCAGCTGAGAAACCCAACCACACCCACAGTGCAACAACCCCTTGTAGCTGAGACTGGCAACAGTCTAGCCCACCTTCATGTACCAGTGCAGCAATGCATCACAGCTGGCTGGGCGTAAGTCCTGCCTACCCCCATACTGCAGCACATTACAGCCAGCCTGGTGCAGACCCACCCACTCCTGCACCATAGTGCAGCTGCATGGTACAGGATCACCAACACCAGCCCTGCCAATCCTTGTGTCACAGACAGGGCCCCACCACAGTAGCCACACAGAAGATACCTCTTGAACACCTCACTTTTGTAGCCTGATGGGATTGGACTTCTGAGCTCCATGTGACATCTACACAAGGCCACTGCTTCAAGACTGAGAGAAGTAGTTGATTTGCCTAATATATAGAAACAAACAGGTACAGGCAAAATGAGGAGACAGGAATACATCCCAAATAAAAGAACAAAAAAAAAAAAAATCAGAAAAGGATATTAATGAAATGGAAATAATCAATCTACCTGATAAGGGGTCAAATAATGGTCATAAAGATGCTCACTGAACTTGAAAGAAGATGAACACAGTGAGATCCTCAACAAAGAGATATAAAATATGTGGAAGTTTCAAAGAGCAGTTACAGAGCTAAAGAACACAATAACTAAACTAAAAAATACACTAGAGGGATTCAACAGCAGACTAGATAAAGCTGTAGATTAGATCAGCAAGCTGGAAGACAAAGCAATAGAACTCACCCAGAAAGGCAACAGAAAGAAAAGATAATTTAAAATAAAGCAAAATGAAAAAACTCGAAGGACCTTTGGGAAACATCAAGCAGAATAACATTTGCATAATGGGGGTCCCAGAAGGAGAAGAGAGAAAAAGGCCAGAAAACTTATCTGAAGAAATAATGGAAGAAAATGTCCCTGATTTGGAGAAGGAAACAGACATATAGGTCCAGGAATCCCAGAGAGTTCCAATAAAATGAACCCAAAGAGATTCACACCAAAAGACCATATAATTAAAGGAATAAAAATTAAGAGTAGCAAGAGAAAAACAATTTATTACATACAAGGGAAAACCCATAAGGTTACAGGCAGAAACTTTGCAAGACAGAAGAGAGTAGCATGACATATTCAAATTGCTAAAGGGAAAAACTTCCAACCAAGAATCTATATCTGACAAGGTTATCATTTAGAATTGAAGAACACACTAAGAGTTTTCCAGATAACCAAAAACTAAAGAAGCTCTTCACCACTAAACTGTCCCTTCAAGAAATGTTAAAGGGACTTCTCTAAACTGAAAAGAAATGGTACTAAGAACAAGAAAACATACACAAGTAAAAATCTCACTGGAATAAGGAAATATATAATAAAGTAGTTAATCAAAAATAATAAAGCAAGTATTAAGGTTAAAAGACAAAAGAGTAAAATTAACTAAAACTACAATAATTAGTTAAGGGGTGCATAAAATAAAAAGGTGAAAATGTGACATCAAAACAAAACATAGTAAGGGGAGAAAAATGTAAAGTTTTGTAATGTGTTCAAAATTAAATTGCTATCACTCAAAACAGACTAGTATTTACACAAGAAATTACATATGAACCCCACAGTAATTACAAAGCAAAAACTTAGAGTAAATTCACACAAAAAATTAGAAAGGAATCTAAACATAGCACTAAGGAAATTCTCATGATTAATTTAGAGTAATAGAATTACTACAATTCTTGCAGACTCTGTGCACTTAGAGATACATATTTGGCAATCTTAAAGTACAGAGCTATAGTGAAAGAAGTGTCCTACTAGCTACATGGAGGTTGAGAGACAGCATAGAATTATGTGGAAAGGAAGGAAAATTTTTCAGAATAGTTTTGAGGTTTAAAACAATGACCCAACTATTTTGTGAAACAAAAAAACAAAGGGAGAACATAGTTCAAAGACATATATGGTCTCCATATCCCCTTGCAAAGTGTATGAGAACTTGAAATAGAGAAATGAGTTATTTTGAATTTATCCTTTGACATTTAAATTACTCTTCTTTGGTGTTAGACAGTCTGAGTGAGGTTCTTCCTGTCTGAGTTACAAACAGAAAGTGATTTGCGTGATTATTTTCCTGGTCCTCCCAAGGGTAATACACATGATACTCCATGCTAGATGCGTAGGAAAATGAAGTTAATTCATACATAAAAATGGAGGCCTGAGTGCATTAACTGGGACTTAATTCCCTCAAGAAATCCCAGTTAAGAATGCTCTAGAGTGAATCAAAATTTTATAGGATAACTTCACAGAAACCAAGGGTAAATGTACAGCCAGGCTTTTGGAATCTGACATTTCCCGACAAAAGAAGCAGATGGATCTTGTTTTAACTAGGCTTATTTCAAAGAGTTCGTGCCATGAAGCAAAATCTGGCTACTGGGGGCTCACCTGGGAGAGGAACTGTTCGTAAGATCATTGTGAGCTAGCCAATGTCACAGACACTCAAAAAAGAGTTTTTTTGTGTGCATGTGTGTGCATGTGTGTTTGAGGGGGCTGGCTCCCCCTCAATCATTTGTTGTTCATTTATATAATTTGGAAAAGGTAGGCTGACGTAAGTTTGTTAAGCTAAATACAAAAGTGGTTAATAAACAGTTATTTTGGAGGTTTTTTTCTATAGGACAAAAATCATTTGCATCTCTTTTGAACAACATATGTAAAACTTAAGATGCACATTCACAGAGTGTGTACCCTAATAAATAGTTAATGGACAGATACACATCCCTAGAGAATTAAATAAGCCTCAGGTGGGAGTCTTAGCCCACACTTCAATATGAACTTGAAAAATATGTCATTGTTACGTATCTTTGTATCATTGATAAACTGTCTCAAGCAATTGATTCCTAAAGCATCAGGCAGAAGATGGCCCTCTAGTTTATTACCTTAACCCAGAATATGAAACAAAGTCATCATATATCATTGCAAACCATGTTTATCCCAGTTTGTTTCTCTCTAAAAATTAAATTGTCCTTGTTCACCTCAAAAAAAAGGGGGGGCCCACCTCATGGAGATCCAGGTGAACGGAGGCATAGTGGCTGAGAAGCTGGACTGGGCCCACAAGAGGCTGGAGCAGCAGGTGCCTGTGAACCAAGTGTCTGGACAGAATGAGACGATCGTTGTCATCGGTGTTATCAAGGGCAAAGGCTACAGAGGGGTCACCAGCCACTGGCACACCAGGAAGTCACCCCACAAGACTCACCAGGGGCTGCATAAGATTGCCTATATTGGGGCATGGCATTCTGCCCCATGGCCTTCTCTGTGGCTCAGGATTGCTCAGTATCATTACAATAGAACTTTAGAACACTTCAGTTCCTCCCAAAAGAAACTCATACCCAGTAGCTGTCCCATCCCTATTCCGAGCCCTAAGCAAGTCATTTTCTGTCTCTATGGAGTCACCTCATTACATTTCATATAAATGGAACCATACTATAAATGGTGCTTTGTGACTGGTTTCTTTCACACTTAGTGTATTTTCCAAGTTCATGCATGTTGTAGCATGCATCAGTACCTCATTTCTTTTTATTGCCAATTGTACTCAATTCCACCTTTCAACATCATGAAAAATGCTGTGAGGAGAATAAGTTTTCATATGGATATATGTTTTCATTTCTCCCAGGTAGAAACGGAATTGTTGGGTAATAAGGTAACTCTGTGTTTACTTTTTTGAGTGGTTGCCAAACTGCTTCTCAAAGTAGCTACATTCCCACCAGCAATGTATATTTCAGTTTCTCCATAACCTTTCCAGCATTTATTATGTCTTTTTTGTAATTGCCATCCTAGTGGATGTGAAGTTTTCCAGTTTTGGTTTTCCCTAATGACTAATGATTTTCAGCATCTTCTCATATGCTTATTGGCCATCTGTATATATTTTTTGGAGAAATGTCTATTCAAATCCTTTTCTCATTTTTAATTGTGATTGTCTTTTTATTGTTGAACTATAAGAGTTCTTCAGGTACTCTAGATTTAAGGCCCTTATCATGTTTGAAAAATCAATTTCTGGGGTACCTGGGTGGCTCAGTCAGTTAAACATTTGACTTTTTAAATTTAAATTCAATTAGCCAACATATAGTACATCATTAGTTTCAATGTAGTGTTCTATAATTCACCAGTTGCATATAACATCCAGTGTTCATCACATCACATGCCCTAGCCTTAATGCCCATCACCCAAATACCCCATCCCCCCACCAACCTCCCCTCCAGCAATCCTCAGTTTGTTTCCTATAGTTAAGAGTCTCTTACCGTTTTTCTCCCTTTTTGATGACTTCCCATTCAGTTTTCCCTCCATTCCCCTATGATTCTCTGTGCTCTTCTTATATTCCACATATGAGTGAAACCATATGATAATCGTCTTTCTGTGATTAACTTATTTAAGCATTTAACTCTTGATTTCAGCTCAGGTCATGATCTGAGGGTTGTGAGAGTGAGCCCCACATCGGGCTTCATTCTGGGCTTAGAGCCTATTTAAGATTCTCTTTCTCCCTCTCCCTCTACCCCTCCCCCATCCCTCTCTTTTAAAAAAATCAATTTCTGTTAAAAAATAAAAGCCAGCTGAACTTTTGATATGGATTGCTTTGAATCTATAGTTCAGTTTGGGGAGTTTTGCTTTGCTAAACATTATTTCCACTAGTGTGTGTGCATATTGCTAAACTTATTAGTTCCAATGTGTGCATATTCCTTATGATATTCTATATACAGGACCATGTCATCTGCAATGCAGATAGTCTTACTTCTTCCTTCATCTTCTGCATGATTTTTATTTCTTTATCCTGCCTAATAAACCTAGCTAAGATGTTCAGTACAATGTTAAATAGAAATGGCAAGAGCAGACTTCTCTTGTTTCTGATCTGAAGTGTAATGTTAGTTGTGGACTTTTTGTAGATGGTCTATTTTTGTATATTGGTAAGGAAGGTCTCTTCTATTTATAGTTTATTGAGTAGTTGTTTGGTTTTGTTTTAGAGAGAGAGAGAGAAAATGAGTGGAGGGAGGCAGAGAGGGTCCCAAGCAGACTTTACACTGGGCACAGAGCTCCATGCAAGGCTCAATGCCACAACCATGAGATCACGACCTGAGCCAAAACTAAGAGTCAGATGCTCAAACAACTGAGCCACCCAGGCACCCCTTGAGTAGTTTTATCATGAAGTTTGTTGAATTACTTCAAGTGTTTTCTACATATATTTAGATGATAATAGGGGTTTTATACTTTACTCAATTAATAAGGTATATTAATTGATTTCCAGATGTTAATCCTTGCATTCCTGAGATCAATTCCACTTAGTCATGGTGTACAACTATTTGTATATTACTGGATTCGGTCTGATAGTATTTTGTTGAGAAGTTTTGAGTGTATCTTAATATTCATAAGGGATATTGGCCTGTAGTTCTCTTTGTGATGTCTTTGGTTTTGGTATACTGATTAAAATGGCGTCATATGACAAGTTAATAAATCTTCCCTCCTTTTCTATATTTCAGAAGACTATGGGAAGTATTGGTGTTAATTCTTCTTTGAATGTTTGGTAGAATTCACCAATGAAGTTATCTGGACTGGACTATTCTTTTTTAAAGGTTTTATTTATTTATTAGAGACAGAGAGCGAGAGAGCACGAGAAGAGGGTGGGGCAAAGGGTGAGGGAGAAGCAGACTCTCCACTGAGCAGGGAGCCCAATGTGAGACTCAACCCCAGGACCCTCGGATCATGACCTGAGCCGAAGGCAGACGCTTAACCAATTGAGCCACCCAGGTGCTGCAAGGGCCTGGACTTTTCTTTGTGGAAAGCTTTAAGTTACTATGCTGATCTATTCACCTATTTTAGGCCTCTTCATATTTTCAATCAAGGGAAGAATGGGCACTAAATATGCAATTATATGGTCTTTTAAAATTACCTACACAATTCCCTCTTTAAAAAGATAATTATTATACTCCGGTTTCTCTTCAGATCGTATAAATCTTTCCCCTTTTAAAAAGATAATTTTTTTTAATTTTTTATTTAAATTCAATTAACATAGACTGTATTATTAGTTTCAGAGGTAGAATTCAGTGATTCATCAATTGCATACAACACCCAGTGATCATTACTTCAACTGCCCTCCTTAATGCCCATCAGCCAGTTACCCCATCCCCACACCCATCTCCCCTCCAGCAACCCTCAGTTTGTTCCCTTTAGTTAAGAGTCTCTTATGGTTTGCCTCCTTGTTTTCCTCTTATTTTATTTTTCCTTCGCTTCCCCTATGTTCATCTATTTTGTTTCTTAAATTCCACATATGAGTGAAATCATATGATATTTGTCTTTCTCTGCCTGACTTATTTTGCTTAGCATAATACCCTTAGTTCCATCTACATCGTTGCAAATGGCAAGATTCCATTCTTTTTTTTTTTTTTTTTTTTTGAGAGAGAGAGAGAGAAAGAGAGCACAAGCAAGGGGAGCAGCAGAGGGAGGGACAGGAGCAGCAGGAGAGGAAGCCTGATGCGGGACTCAATCCCAGGACCCCGAGATCATGACCTGAGCAGAAGGCAGATGCTTAACCAATGAGCCACCCAGGTGTCCCAGATTCCATTCTTTTTGATGACTGAGTAATATATATATATGCACATACCACATCTTCTTTATATTCATCTGTCAATGGACATCTGGGCTCTTTCCATATTTTGGCTATTGTGGACATTGCTTCTATAAACATTAGGATGCAGATGCCTCTTTGAATCACTATGTTAGTATCCTTTGGATAAATACCTACTAGTGCAATTGCTGGGTTTTACGGTAGCTCTATTTTTAACTCTTTTTGAGGAACCTCCATACTGTTTTCCAGAGTGGCTGCACAAGTTTGCATTACACCCACAGTATAAGAGGGTTCTCCTTTGGGGGCGGAGAAAGATGGCGGAGGAGTAGGAGACCTGGATTTCCTCTCCTCTCAGGAATTCAGCTGGATAGGGATCAAACCATTCTGAACACCTACAAACTCAACAGGAGATTGAAGAAAAGAATAGCAACAATTCTCTGAACAGAAAAGCGACCACTTTCTGGAAGGTAGGACATGCGGAGAAGTGAATCCAAGGTGATATTCGGGAGGATAGACGGCGGGGGAGGGGCCTCCATCGGCCTCTTCTGGCAAGTGATAGAGCCGCGGACCACAAAATCGGAACTTTTAGAAGTCTGATCCGCTGAGGGACGTCACTCTGGTGGCTAAGCTGGGGGTAGAACCCTCGTGGGACAGTGTGGTCTCAGGACCCTCGGGGTCACAGAAAGACCGGGGGTGCCTGAGTGTGGCAGAGCTCCCAGGTATCGGAGCGGGGAAGCCGGCTGCAGAGACGGAGCCCAGGCATGGGTTCTCACCTTGGGGCTGCCATAAACCGTGATCTGTGGCACAGTCAGGCCACTGCTCCTCCAGCAGGGACCCGACAAGCAGCAGATCCGGGGAGACTCCCCTTCCTCCCCCGGGAGGAGCGGCGCAAGAGCGCACTGCAGGGATCTGCTGGGTTTGGAGACTCCACCCGGGGTCGGGTGCCAGAGATAGAAACGCGCGGTCACAGGCCGGGTGAGCACGGAGTGCGGCCAGAGACCGGGGACACGGGAGTGACTGACGGCTTTTCTCTGGGGGCTCACTGAGGAGGGGGCCCCAAGTTCTCGGCTCCTCCGGGGCGGAGATTGGGAGGCCGCCATTTTCACTCTCCGCCTCCAAAGCTGTACGGAAAGCTTGCAGGGAACAAAAGCTCCCGAGAGCAAACCCGAGCAGATGACTTAGCCCAGACCAGGCAAGGGCGGGGCAATTCCTCCTCCAGCAAAGACATTTGCGAACCACGGCAACAGGCCCCTCCCCCAGAAGATCAGCGAGAACAGCCAGCCAAGACCAAGTTTACTGATCAATGAGAATGGCAGAACTCCAGCACTAGGGGAATACTGCACATAGAATTCATGGCTTTTCTACCATGATTCTTTAGTCTTTCAAAGTTAATTATTTTTTTTTTAACTGTCTTTCTTTCTTCCTTTTTTTTTTTTTGAATTTTTCTTTTTCCCTTTTTCAACCAACATCTTATCGATCCCTTTTTTAAAAACATTTTTATTTTTCATTTTTAGAGTCATATTCTATCCCTTCAAGGTAGTTACCCGTATTTTGGGCATATATATATAAGTTGTTCTCTCTTTAAAATTTTGAGATAGTTTCTTCTAACAGATCAAAATATACCCTAAATCTCTAGTGTATGGTTTTTTTCTACTCCTCTGCCTGATCACATTCTCTCACTTTCTTTTCTTTTTTTTTTAAATCCTCTTCTTTCTTTTTTCAAACAACTTATCAATTCCTTTTATAAAATTTTTTATAATTTCCATCTTTACAGTCATATTCCATCCCTTCATCATATCAACCCTTATTTTTGTACATATATAAGTTTTTCTTTCTTTAAAATTTTTGGAGGCACTTTCTTCTAACAGACCAAAATACACCCAAAATCTAGTGTGTGGCACTGATCTATGTACCAGCCTGATCATATTTGATCATATTCTGTTTTTTTTTTTTGTTCTGTTCCGTTTTTGTTTGTTTTTATCTTTATCTTTTTCTTTTTTTCTTTTTTTTCTTTTTCTTTTTTCCCTCTTTCCCTTTCTTTTCCCCCTGCTTCAGGTCTTTTCTGATTTGTTTAGAGTATATTTTCTGGGGATGTTGTTACCCTGTTAGCATTTTGTTCTCTCATTAATCTAATCTCCTCTGGACAAAATGACAAGATGGAAGAAATCACCTCAACAAAAAGAATAAGAGGCAGTACCGACTGCCAGGGACCTACTCAATACGGACATTAGACGATGTCGGATCTAGAGTTCAGAATCATCACTTTAAAGATACTAGCTGGGCTTGAAAAAAGCATGGAAGTTATTAGAGAAACCCTTTCTGGAGAAATAAAAGAACTAAAATCTAACCAAGTCGAAATCAAAAAGGCTATTAATGAGGTGTAATCAAATATGGGGGCGCTAACTGCTAGGATAAATGAGGCAGAAGAAAGAATCAGTGATATAGAAGACCAAATGATGGAAAATCAAGAAGCTGAGAAAAAGAGAGATAAACAACTACTGGATCACGAGGGCAGAATTCGAGAGATAAGCGATACCATAAGACGAAACAACATTAGAATAACTGGGATCCCAGAAGAGGAAGAAAGAGAGAGAGAGGCAGAAGGTATATTGGAGCAAATTATAGCAAGAACTTCCCTAATTTGGGGAAGGAAACAGGCATCAAAATCCAGGAAGCACAAAGAACCCCTCTCAAAATCAATAAAATTATGTCAACACCCTGACATCTAATAGTAAAACTTACGAGTCTCAGAGACAGAGAAAATCCTGAAAGCAGCTCGGGAGAAGAGATATGTAACCTACAATGCTAGAAACATTAGATTGGCAACAGACCTATCCACAGAGACCTGGCATGCCAGAAAGGACTGGCAGGATATATTCAGAACATTAAATGAGAAAAATATGCAGCCAAGAATACTATATCCAGCTAGGCTGTCATTGAAAATTGAAGGAGAGATAAAAAGCTTCCAGGACAAACAAAAACTAAAGGAATTTGCAAACACGAAACCAGCCTACAAGAAATCTTGAAAGGGGTCCTCTAAGCAAAGAGAGACCCTAAAAGCAACATAGACCAGAAAGGAACACAGACAATATACAGTAACAGTCACCTTACAGGCAATACAATGGCACTAAATTCATATCTTTCAATAGTTACCCTGAATGTAAATGGGCTAAATGCCCCAATCAAAAGACACAGGCTATCAGATTGGATAAAAAAACATGACCCATCGATATGCTGTCTGCAAGAGAGTCATTTTAGACCCAAAGACACCCCCAGATTGAAAGTGAGGGGGTGGAAAACCATTTACCATGCTAATGGACACCAAAAGAAAGCTGGGGTGGCAATCCTTATATCAGACAAATTAGATTTTAAACCAAAGACTGTAATAAGAGATGAGGAAGGACACTATATCCTACTTAAAGGGTCTATCCAACAAGAAGATCTAACAATTGTAAATATCTATGCCCCTAACATGGGAGCAGCTAATTATATAAGGCAATTGATAACAAAAGCAAAGAAACACATCAACAACAATACAATAATAGTGGGGGACTTTAACACCCCCCTCACTGAAATGGACAGATCATCTAAGCAAAAGATCAACAAGGAAATAAAGGCTTTAAATGACACACTGGACCAAATGGACTTCACAGACGTATTCAGAACATTCCATCCCAAAGCAACAGAATACACATTCTTCTCTAGTGCCCATGGAACATTCTCCAGAATCGATCACATCCTAGGTCATAAATCAGGTCTCAACCGGTACCAAAAGATTGGGATCATTCCCTGCCTATTTTCAGACCACAATGCTTTGAAACTAGAACTCAATCACAAGAGGAAAGTCAGAAAGAACTCAAATACATGGAGGCTAAAGAGCATCCTACTGAAGAATGAATGGGTCAACCAGGAAATTAAAGAAGATTTAAAAAAATTCATGGAAACCAATGAAAATGAAAACACAACTCTTCAAAATCTTTGGGATGCAGCAAAGGCAGTCCTAAGAGGAAAGTATATAGCAATACAAGCCTTTCTCAAGAAACAAGAAAGGTCTCAAAGACACAACCTAACCCTACACCTAAAAGAGCTGGAGAAATAACAGCAAATAAAGCCTAAACACAGCAGGAGAAGAGAAATAATAAAGATCAGAGCAGAAATCAATGAAATAGAAACCAAAAGAACAGTAGAACAGATCAACGAAACTAGGAGCTCGTTCTTTGAAAGAATTAACAAGATTGATAAGCCCCTGGCCAGACTTTCAAAAAGAAAAGAGAAATGACCCAAATCAACAAAATCGTGAATGAAAGAGGAGAGATCACAACCAACACCAAAGAAATACAAACAATTATAAGAACATATTATGAGCAACTCTATGCCAGCAAATTAGATACTCTGGAAGAAATGGATGCATTCCTAGAGATGTATCAACTACCAAAACTGAACCAAGAAGAAATAGAAAACCTGAACAGACCTATAACCACTAAGGAAATTGAAGCAGTCATCAAAAATCTCCCAACAAACAAAAGCCCAGGGCCAGATGGCTTCCCAGGGGAATTCTACCAAACATTTAAAGAAGAATTAATACCCATTCTGCTGAAACTGTTCCAAAAAATAAAAATGGAAGGAAAACTTCCAAACTCATTTTATGAGGCCACCATTACCTTGATCCCCAAACCAGACAAAGACCCCATCAAAAAGGAGAATTACAGACCAATATCCCTGATGAACATGGATGCAAAAATTCTCACCAAAATACTAGCCAATAGGATCCAACAGTACATTAAAAGGATTATTCACCACGACCAAGTGGGATTTATCCCTGGGCTGCAAGGTTGGTTCAACATCCGCAAATCAATCAACGTGATACAATACATTAACAAAAGAAAGAACAAGAATCATATGATCCTCTCAATAGATGCACAAAAAGCATTTGACAAAGTACAGCATCCTTTCTTGATCAAAACTCTTCAGAGTATAGGGATAGAGAGTACATACCTCAATATCATAAAAGCCATCTATGAAAAACCTACAGCGAATATCATTCTCAATGGGGAAAAACTGAGAGCTTTCCCCCTAAGGTCAGGAATGCATCAGGGATGTCCACTATCACCACTGCTATTCAACATAGTATTGGAAGTCCTAGCCACAGCAATCAGACAACAAAAAGAAATCAAAGGCATCCAAATTGGCAAAGAACAAGTCAAACTCTCACTCTTTGCAGATGATATGATACTTTATGTGGAAAATCCCAAAGACTCCACCCCAAAACTGCTAGAACTCATACAGGAATTCAGTAAAGTGGCAGGATATAAAATCAATGCACAGAAGTCAGTGGCATTCCTATACACCAACAACAAGTCAGAAGAAAGTGAAATTAAGGAGTCGATCCCATTTACAATTGCACCCAAAACCATAAGATATCTAGCAATAAATCTAACCAAAGAGGCAAAGGATCTGTACTCAGAAAACTATAAAATACTCAGGAAAGAAATTGAGGAAGACACAAAGAAATGGAAAAACGTTCCATGCTCATGGATTGGAAGAACAAATATTGTGAAGATGTCAATGCTACCTAGAGCAATCTACACATTCAATGCAATCCCCATCAAAATACCATCCACTTTTTTCAAAGAAATGGAACAAATAATCCTAAAATTTGTATGGAACCAGAAAAGACCCCGCATAGCCAGAGGAATGTTGAAAAAGAAAAGCAAAGCTGGCAGCATCACAATTCCGGACTTTCAGCTCTATTACAAGGCTGTCATCATCAAGACAGTATGGTACTGGCACAAAAACAGGCACATAGATCAATGGAACAGAATAGAGAGCCCAGAAATGGACCCTCAACTCTATGGTCAGATGGCTTCCCAGGGGAATTCTACCAAACATTTAAAGAAGAATTAATACCCATTCTTCTGAAACTGTTCCAAAAAATAGAA